>NC_142947.1:12391512-12396512 GCF_046866305.1 Octopus bimaculoides
CGATAATGGTCTACAAAATGACAGGTATGAGGAGACGCCATCATTTACCCTCCTTTCCAGCCTAGCCTCTTTATCTGTGTCAGGAGTGAATGCTGCGTGGGTAAATGATGCCGTGTATCAATATTGAATGATTGCCCGGACTTTAATAATGTATCAGAGACAGGATTCGATCTTTCGAATCCTCGGTCGCTAACTTGACACCTTACCGACTCGGCCAAGCTGCAATTCTGGTAAAAATGTTACTCAAGAAAGTCTCCCTAACCGCTCACCCTCCTCTATCGACAAGATTTGCCTCACCACATTCTAACCCTAACCCCCCCCACTTTTTTTTTTTTTTTATCTACAATCCTATCCGAATGTCTGATATAACAGATATGTATATTGAGCTGGTATTTATATTTCCCTCTTTTCTACTGTTTAACGTACTATTATTGTTATTAGTATATCACCATCGCCATCATCATCATCATCGTCGTAATCATCATCATCATCATCATCATCATCATCATCATCATCAGAATAATCCTTATCCTCATCAACATCACTACCACAACCAACCAACCAGCCAACCAACCAAGAAAACCACCACCACACCCGCCACGACTGCCCCCCCCCACCCGACAACAGCAGCATCATTATCATCACCATCATCAATGCTATTGTGGTTGTTGTCGTTTTTATCGTGTATATATATATATATATATATATATATATATATATATACGATATTTTATATTTACATAACACATCTACCCTGGCCTAGTTTGGTTATCATTTGAACACGTATATATTCTTCGCCATGTGTGTGTTTGTGTTTGCGTTTGTATGTGTATGTGAGTATGCGCGTAAGAGAGACACACGGACAGAGAGAGAGAGTGTGTGTGTGTGTGTGTGTGTGTGTACGATTTTGCGTGTGTTTGTGTATGGGTGTTTATGTATAAATTTATATGTTTGTGCTTATGTATGAATCTGTGTAATGTCGTACAAAAAAACAAAAAGAAAAGCAAAAAGCAGTCAACAAGCTGGAGAGGGCACACCCACAACACACATATTCATATCATGCATACGCAAACGTAATGAAAATCATTTATCTGCGACAAAATACTTTCATAATTTCTCACCTCTTTCTCCCTAGACACACACACACACACACAAACACATTTGCTCTCATAGGTTTATGTATCTCTCTATTTCTATCTCGCCTTCTCTCTCCCTCAATATACATACATACATACATATATACATATATATATGCTTACACTCATACATATGTATCGTTATTAATATAGATATATGTGTGTTTATATAAACGGGTACATGTGCGTATGTGTATGGATATATATATATATTCTTTAAAGATGTTTGGATACAAACATAAATGGTTTACATTCAAGAATAACCATCGGAAGCTAATTTGTATTTGCAACGACACTTAATTTAGTAAATGTAAACACGTATTCTTCGTTTAATAGTAGATTAGTCTTCAAAAAATGTAACATTATATATATATATATATATATATATATATATATATATATATATATATATATATATATATATGTATATAATATGACAGAGATAAATAATAGATATATATAATAGATATATATAATAGATATGTAATAATATACATATGGAAAATACTGGAAGGACTGGTGCCAAACTTTGGCATCAAGTACTACAGGAATGCCCGCACGGGTCGCCACTGCATGTTGCCAAAGGTACCGTCCACTGCATCTCACATAAGAACGAGATACTGCAGCAGCCTCGGTTTCAGAGGACCTCAGCTCTTCAATGCCCTGCCAAAACATTTGAGAGACATGCAAGACATGGATGCGGAGGTCTTCAAGACAAAACTTGACGCTTTCCTCTCCACGATACCAGACGAACCAATGGCTCCTAATGAGACGCAGTTTAGGGCAGCTATGTCAAATTCTCTTATACACCAGATGTGCCATTAAAACTCTTGATTGGACCATGTCAGGTGGGGGAGAAGAGCCATGCAAGGAAAGTGAAAATCACGGTGGTGCACCAGCATGACCGCAGCCACTTGGCTGAAACACATAAATAAATAAAATAAATATATATATATATATATATATATATATATATATATATATATATATATATATATACATATATATATATATATATATATATATATATATATATATATATATATATATATATATATATATATATATATATATATATATATATATATTATATATATATATATATATATATATATATATATATATATATATATATATATATATATATATATATATATATATATATATATACATATATATATGAATGTATGTATATGTATACATGTATATATCCATGTATATATATTTGTGTGTGAGTGTGGCTGTGTGTGCGTGTATGTCTGCGTGTATATCAATTATACTCACCTACATGCAAAAAGAGCAACATAATAGTCGCTGAATATTATAAGTATTCACATTACAACTTGAACTTTCGCGAATACAGGGCTCATCAGGCAGAGTGTAGTATGTTTCATGCTGAAATATAATATAATATATAGATTTTAAAATTTGACACTCGTCAATCATCATGGCCTGATATTTTAAACGCTCTGTTTGGCTGACTTATTTACGTGGCCTTATTGAGAAAATTGAACTCACACACGACCCGTTCATTGCATCCACATGCTCTCTCCTGCACGAATAGATTTGATGCAATTCAGCTTCTCTCTTGACCCAATTTGCTATTGGAATTAATCCACATCGCCACAGTCACATCACTGACTGGCAATCAGCTTTTGCTCAGAGCTATGCTTCTTCTAGTCCGGCCTCTCTTCAGAGTGGTCTCTTCGAATGTAAATAATGTAAATACGTTATTTTCTTATTTTATTAAAATTTGGCGATTTTTTAACGCTTCCTTACATAAGGAGAAATTTTAAGTGACCTTAAAATACCTGGGAACAAATAACGTTTTCATAGGTTTCGTCTTTCAACGCTATATGAAAAATAAGCCATGAACATATACCTTCCAATCCTTTCGTCCTGTATCTTACTTTCTCACAGATTTCTGGACTTTCCAACTTGCCTACTTTCGCTATGGGGAAAAATTATTTCTGTTAAAATGCGCTTCAACCCTCCAATTCTCTGAGAAGTGTATGAGAAAAGGAGTTTATCAGTTTCTTAGGCAGAAACCAAACGAAATCGCCAATCTCTGAAATAGAGAACATCCTCTCTTGCATCAGACAGATAAATTTCTTTTGCATTCTCTTGATATATTCGGAACAAGAAATGTTTTTAAGCAACAAGGCTGCTAACCATACACAAACTTATAACTTAGGAGGACAAAGCTCATGTTCAGCAATTTTTAATGTTTATAGAAAAGCAGTAAATGATCTTCTTTGTATCACCTGGAGAGATTCCGAAACCAATGCAAGTAGACATGTATGTTACTACGTCAATATCAAAATAGTTGCAAATGAAAACGCTTTAGTAATGAAATAGTTACAGCAAACCAAGTGTACTTACTTACAGCATGTCAGAATACAAGTATTAATAGATCTGCTTTGATTGTTTAACCAACTGGTGTTTGTACATATTCTTGAATGGAGAGCGCCTCAAGAGGGATTTTTTACTGAAAAATATATTCTTGAAGAAACTACTTAACATAAAAAATATAATAGCTTTGTGCACATGCAAGAATACGATAACAATTGGAAATGAAACCGATGTAGTTTTAAACATTTAAAACGAAATTTCATATCTAAAGATGTGGTTAATACATTGAAATACTGTAATTATATTTTGATAAAACTGCCTCTTTTAACTGATTGCTAACATTCGTTTCGTAACAAATGTATTGCATATAATATCTATATAAAAGGATTCCAAGTGTTACGATGACGTTTCAGGCCAATGTTACTAAACCAGATGCTATGGGTGATATTCCAAACGTGAAAATAGCACAGACGAAATATATACTTTTAAAAACGAGTTGGGGATTTTATTTATATCATATTATAAAAAAGAAGCTGATCTCTGGCTGTCTGTCCGTAAGGACATTTATATATAGAGAGAGAAGAAAGGGAAGAATGTTAAAGAAGAATCAGAAGGGGAAGAATCAAAAGATAACAACTGTCACAAACTATATTTAGAAGGGAAGGAGAAAAAGTTGCTGTTGACAGAGAAATACAGTGAGAGGGAGAGAGAGAGAGAGAGAGAGAGAGAGAGAGAGAGAGAGAGAGAGAGAGAGAGAGAGAGTGTGTGTGTGTGTGTGTGTGTGTCTGAAAGATAGATAGCTAGGTAGTGCTATCACCATAGTGACTAACAACTTTTGATTAAAAATGTAGGTATTTCATGTGCAAATCTGTCAACTCAACGCAACACAAGCCGCACTTGTCTTAGATATATCGGAGGTTTGATATCATCTTTTATTCATAGATATATAAATATCATTTAAGATTTTGATTCAATAATCCATACATTTATCCAGTGGTAGGAGGACGTCTGAGAATGACGACGAACTGAAAAAGAAAAAAGAAATTATTAAATAGTGCTTTGTGTCTTTAAAAGTTTTTACTTGCATAATATGACAATGAAGCAATGAAAGACATGGTTCGAAAATTACACTCACACACATACACGCAAGCGCACGCACGCACACGCACATACATACACACACTCACACTCGCATGCACATAAACACATACATAGGCACATATGCACTCACATGCACACATATATACGTACATACACAGTGAGAGAAATAATTTAATGAAACCTTATTTAACAATAAGAAAATTCTAATATCATGACATATATACATGCATACACACACACTCACACATATATATATATAACATGCCTTTTTCAGTTTCCGTGTACCAACACTGCTCGCAAGCAAGTCTTTGGTCGGCCCGGGGTGATTGCAGAAGATCTTATCAAGATTCCACGCAGAAACCGAGCCCAGAACCTTGTTGTTGGAAAACAAACTTCTTACTACACAGTCGC
>NC_142947.1:12404012-12419012 GCF_046866305.1 Octopus bimaculoides
TGTGCAATACCTTTTTGGTAAAGAAGGCGTTTTAAGTACATCCAGCCGTCACTTGCGAGTGAGTGTGATTTGGTAGTATGAAGTAGGCTTACTCTTTTACTCTTTTACTTGTTTCAGTCATTTGACTGCGGCCATGCTGGAGCACCGCCTTTAATCGAGCAAATCGGACCCCAGGACTTGTTCTTTGTAAGCCTAGTACGTATGCTATCGGCCCCTTTTTGCCGAACCGCTAAGTTACGGGGACGTAAACACACCAACATCGGTTGCCAAGCTATGGTGGGGGGACAAACACGCATATATATTTCATATATATATATATATATATATATATATATATATATATATATATATGTGTGTGTGTATGTGTGTGTGTGTGTGTGTGTGTGTGTGTATGCATACATACATACTCACACAACCATATACGCACGCATACATATATATATGTGTGTTTTCGTTCAATAAACACTCACAACTCCCAGCCTATGACCGTGAGTCCGCTGCTCTAACCACTGCGCCATTGTGCCTCCACCAGTGACACCTACACTATTACGAATGTGCATTTCGGCACAATCACTTGATTTTTAATGATGGTGATACCGCTGTATTTTTTGTTATGTATGTATATATGTATGCATGTATGCATGCATGTGTACATACGTATGTATGTTAGCATACATGTAGGTATGCTTATATGTGTATGCATACATGTATGTATGTATATATCCATGTATATATATATATATATATATATATATATATATATGTATATATATATATATGCATGCATGTGTGCCTGTATATATGTATACAAGTATTTATACATGTTTGAGAGTGTATGTTTGTAGTCTTCTCATTAATGACGAGTGTTAGATCGAATGTGTGTTCAGGGGGCGGTGAGGAACGAGATTAGTATGACCTACAACAGCAGCAGCGTTCACAATTACTGTAACAACAACAACAACAACAACAGCAGCAGCAGCACTACCTGAAACTTAATGAATAATAAGAATTAATTAAGATTAATGCTGACGGTTACTGCAGCAGCAATATAATTAACAACAACAACAACAACAATAACAACAACGGCAACAACGGTAAGGTGGACTGTGACAACACGGCGTGCATTATTCCACAACAGAAAACATAATAAAAAGTTGGCTGAAATTGGTTGGCCAGAAGGCCTTGTACAGAGCTGTCGCTCACAGTATCAGACAATGGCTGGAGAAGAGGGATTTAAAGTTAAGATCAGTGGCTTAAAAAGCGATGATGATGATAGTGATGATGATGATGAGGAGGAGGAGGAGGAGGAGTGGGGAGGAGGAGCAGTCGACGATGACGACGAGGAAGAAGGGGAGGAGGAAAGGGAAGGGGACGACTACAACGACGGGAAAGAAGAACAGGAGGAGGTGATGGTCATGATGATGATGTTGGTGATGATGATGACGAAGATGTTGGTGATGATGATGATGATGTGATGATGATGATGATGATGATGATGATGATGGTGATGATGAGGAGGAGGAGGAGGAGAAAGGAGAAAGAGGAGAGGAGAAAGGAGACGACGACGAGGAAGAAGGGGAAGGAGAGGAGGTGGACGAGATGGAGGAGGATGGTGGTGGTGGTCATGGTGATGATGATGGTGATGAATGAAGTGGTGATAATGATGAATAAGACGATGCCGACGACCACCACAACCACGATGATGATAATGATGGTAGGGGTGTTGACGATGGGGATGGCTAGGATAATGATGATGGTGGTGGTGGTGGTGGTGGTGGTCGTGGCGGTGATAGTGACGTAGAAGTTGATGATGCTGATGATGATGATGAAGCTGATAATGGTGATGATGCTGATGATGAGAATGATGATAATGACGATGATGACGGTGAAGAAGATAATGATGATGAAGAAAAGAAAAAGATTGATCAGGAGGAAAATGAAGATGAAAAGTTTCATAATAACTAGGACTTTCCATATATGTATATATATATATATATATATATATATAACAACCCGCTCCCATTGATTGCACTTGGTATAGCATTAATGTAGCAAGAATTGGGTACCCTCCCAGCAGTATACTGGATAGATACTATCCCTTAGTGGGTTGAACCCTCAATCCCTAACTCTCTCGCATTATATATATATATATATATATATATATATATATATATATATATATACTCTTTTACTCTTTTACTCTTTTACTTGTTTCAGTCATTTGACTGCGGCCATGCTGGAGCACCGCCTTTAGTCGACCAAATCGACCCCACGACTTATTCTTTGGAAGCTTAGTACTTATTCTGTCGGTCTCTTTTGCCGAACTGCTAAGTTACGGGGACGTAAACACACCACCATCGGTTGTATATATACATATATACGACGGGCTTCTTTCAGTTTCCTTCTACCAAATCCACTCACAAGGCTTTTGTCGGCCCGAGGCTATAGTAGAAGACACTTGCCCAAGGTGCCACGCAGTGGCAATGAACCCAGAACCATGTGGTTGATAAGATATTTTTTTCCCAATTTCCATGCAAAAAATATATTTTGTATTTTGTATTTTGAATCTGTATAAAAGGAAGGATAACAACACAAATTATTTTAGGATCTGTTATGATTTATTATGAAGTTACTGATAGAAATGGCAGTTACTGATAGGCAATGCTAGAAAACGGGAATAACATCATGAACAAGGTATTTCGGGTTAGAAATAAGTGACAGATACCTCAGAGTACAGTAAAACGTATATTTTCGTTCAAATATATATTTACTACACATCTCTGAACGAAAAATATACGGGATAATATGTTAAGAGGTTAATATTCACTGTGATACTAAATATATGTTTATATGCATGTAATTGATTAGTCTGAGAATTCACGATAAGTAATCTTGAAAATTTCAAAGTATGATAAGAAGTAGGTATTTAGTTTAGAAAAAGAGGATCTGTGATGCTGAATGGGTCCACAAACTAGCATATTTTTTCAATAATAGTTAACAGATAGTTAACACTACGTCGTATGTGATGTCAAACAGGAGCCATCTTTGAACGCTGTTATTGCAAGCTTGCTTACAATGTATTATTAATATATGGATTATGCCAGTAACAATTAATTAGTATGTTTAATATCATTTTAATCGCATCGCACAAATCATATATATATACATACATATACTTACATACATACACACACACACACACACACACACACACACACACATATATATATATATATATATATATATATATATATACATACATACTTACACACACACACGTATATACATTCATATATGTATGCATATATATATACATATATATATATACATACATATATACATATATATTTATATATATATATATATATATATATATATATATATGCATAAATTTAAAGGTGTGTCTGTGTATGTATGTATGTATGTATGTATGCATATATGTAAGTAGACCCTTATCTTGAAATATGTTTAAAGAAATTCCTTTAAGGATGGATAATCTGCAGTATCTCAATACATGCACACAAACGCACTCATACACATACACACACACACGCACACACACAAACGCCTACATACATGTACATGTATCCATGTTTATGTGTAAGCGTCTGTGAATCTGTGTATTTATTTGTATGTGTGTGTGTGGGGGGGTGGATGAGATGAATATTCGCACACCCGATTGTATATTATGATGGACGAGAATATTTTACAGTAAAAGGAATAGATTTTTTTAAAACTAAAATTTAAAATGTAACCACGCAATATTTTTTTTTTATTATATAACAATATGATTTTATAATTGCTATTGGAAATTAAATCCGATTTACGACGGTTACATTTGACCTTATCATAATTTTCGTTATGAAAATAGTCTATGAAAATTATTTTTAAAAATCATGTAAAAAAATTTCAAACAATCGCGGTGAAAATTGTCGCGTTATATATTTGTATCTTTTAACTTTCATCTACTCGTTTGAGCTTTTTGTCTACAGTCATGCTGCAGTATTCTTTCAAAGGATTTTTAGACGAAAAAATCAAATCATTACATAATTTTTAAAGTCTGGTACTTATACTATAGGAATTTTTTGTTATATCACACCGGTAATTTAGAGGATAAAAAAACAACAACACCTGCTGTCAAACACAGTGGTAGGGACAATACAAACAGACACACATTTATATATATATATATATATATATATATATATATATATATATATACTTACGCCTTTCGGAGTCGATAAATTAAGTTGTGTACTGGGGTCGATCTAATCGACTAGCTCTCTCCCCAAAATTTCAGACCTTGTGCCTAAAGTAGAAAAGATTATATAATTTATTCATAAAATGTCAAAACAGAGTTTTGGAATGAGCTTCTACTCAAGAACTTTTTAAAGTTAAATTTTTCGAAAATTTCTTCGTATTTTATGTTTTAAACATAGTAGTAAATACAGAATTGTAATTGAAGAAATTACAAATGTAAATAAAAGAAATAATAAGTAGGAGTTTTTAAAGTTTACACTTATTTGAAAAATAGACTTTAGACAAAATCAAATCAAGAAAAATATATTCTGGAATCATGATTTTCCCTCAATTAATGATCATCTCTGAATAGCAACAGCTACCCCTTCTGAAGTGAGAACGCATCCTTAAAGTCATAGGGTTTCCAGCTCTGGGTGTAAAACACGGTGCCAGATGTGGAGGAGCTAACATCAAGCTAGCGTTTGAATAACATTCGCTGTGTTCCAACTTCAATATTTTGAAAATTATATACAAAACTAATTCACCATCTAAAGTGGAAAAGTAAAAGAAAAAGATGTTTTCAAAATTCAACAGAGAGACGTCATATATATTCTGGGGGTGTTATAAAAATATAACCGATTATACAAACAATCTTTTCGAAATCCACAGCTTTTGAAACACTTATAAACTTCGGGCAAAGGTTTATCTCCAAAAACAGAAGTCTCCGAAGTTTATTAAGTTATTAACGTAATTTAATAGACTGGAGCTACATAAATTTATTTAGATAGAGGAAATTTTCTAAAACAATAACATTTAAATGACATTTTTTTTTTTCATAGTGTGTGTTTCTAAAGAACTTCTCACATTCAAAAACTGTGAAACGACTGTCATTGAAAACATTGCTAAGAATCCTATTTTCTAAAACCATAGAACAATTAACACAGAAAATTAATCAACATCGACTCCGATAAATAGCTGCAATTTTAATTACGGTTGAATGTTGTCAACAACAATCTAAGTTGTTTACATTTAATAACTTTACAGTCGAAAGAGCCTCACGCTTACATATCCTTTAGTTAATTCAGACAAATATGACAATTATTTCCCTTCAAGCATTCTACCTGCTCCTATTAATTGAAGAATATATTCTTTGAAACATCGGCGTTTATTTGTTCTGGTATTTCAATCGATCGATAACATCCTTTTTTGTTTTATTAATCATTATCAAAATGAAGAATGAAAAAAAAGAAAAAAAAAAAGAGAAAGAATAATAAAACTATAAAAGAAATTTTTTTAGTAGCAACAATATCTTTTACCATTCTAATACTAACTGGTGACTCGATCTGCTAGAAAGAGTGACCAAATTTTCCTCCAATCACATTCACCACTATTTGAAATAAATGATATAGATATGAGGCAGCATATATATATATATATATATATATATATATATATATATATATATATATATATATATATATATATATATATATATATATATGTATGTATATATATATATATTCTTATTTATTTATTTATATATTTATATTTATATAATAATATATATATATAAATATATATATATACATATGAATGTATAACCTCGTGGGCATCGGTACCATTTTCCTCTTTCTCCGTTCTTCCATTCTCCGAACTTTCCATCTTTCCGACGAAGGGCTACGCCCGAAACGTCATACACTCTCTCTTTCCTTTCCTGAGCGTCCAATAATACTATCCATATCACGTCCTCACTTTGTTGTTTTTTTGTTTTTTTGTTATTGTTTTTTTGAACTATATATATATATATATATATATATATATATATATATATATATATATAGATAGATAGATAGATAGATAGATAGATAGATAGATAGATAGATAGATAGATAGATAGATAGATAGATAAAGATATACATATATGTATACTTACATATATTACATATATGCATACATACGCACACACTCACACACACACACACACACACACACACACACACACACACACACACACACATATATATATATATTATACTCATACATATGTCTACACGTACACATACATACATGCACATGTGGTTACATGCGTGCATGCATGAACAAGTACCTATTTTCTCATATATATGTTTTATAACTGAGAAGGTATTCGAAGAAATTGAAGGACATGCAAATTGGTAAATATAGATATCTCAATGATGACCTTAATTCACTGACATAGCTTTCGTAAGTGTCCTCTCCGAGCTATATTTCAATTCTATTTTAAATTATTAATTAATAAAACATATATAGCCTAATCATGCTTCGCAATGATGAACGCTGTTTCTCACTAATTATTTTCTAACTAGAGATGACAGACAGCTTCGACAAGACATGCAATATGTATGCATGTATGTATATATGTATGCATGTATGCATGCCTGTACGTATGTATATATATATATATATATATATATATATATATATATATATATATATATATACATATATATGCATACACACACATACACACACACACACACACACACACATAGTTAAATAGCCACGAGTGAAATGTTGAGGGGATTGAGGTCGGACTTGAAGCATATCCACCATCAAGAAGAAAGGATGATCTGCGGGTTGTTGATTTTTAATAATTCCCGAAGGTGCTCTAAGAAAATACCTGTCACTCAAAGATATGATGAATTGACACGAGATAATAAATTCAGCAGTAGAGGTCTATTAATTGGCTCACTGACCCTTCAGTCTGTTCTTGATTAGAAGGCGTTCAGAGAGCCACTAGCTGGTTTAATTCATCACGATAGGACTTTGGATTAAAGCGGGAGATTACCTTCTGATTGAACTACATCGATAATAAATGCATTGTTTTTTTTTTTCCTTTTCCATTATCTTTAAATCCTGGAAATTATTTAACTGGGAGGTGACATAATATTACTTTGATGATTAGCGAAAGTGTTATTATATTTTATTTTATAGTTAATATGATTTTTATCGTTCAACGTGATGTCCACTATGATCATATCTTTCAGATAAGCGTTTCTTCATAGTTATAAAAACTTCCATGTTTTTACTCGCTTGTCTCCTTGTTTTGTATTAACTGCTCTGTGCCTCAGTGTAGCAGAATACTGATGACACGGTATTCAAGAGAAAAATATGAATAGAATTAATGCTGATCTCTGTCTCTCTATCTGGAATGGCGTTGCGGCTAAATATGAAAGTATCTTACACAGGATTCAAAATGAGAAAAACGAAAAGAGATCTGGCTTCTAAACCTGCAACTCACGAACAAACTATCTCTTCTATTTTCCTCACCTATCGTTACCACAACGGCCTATCAATAGGTATGCAATCTATTCGAAGAATCTCCCAGACCATCTTGTAAATCACATCTACTGTCTTTGAAAACGAAGGTCGATTTGGATATTACTGTCCTAGATATTCGACATCTTAGAGTTAGATGTGATGGTCACTGCTAGAACATCTTTGATTATAATTGTTCGCTTTCAATGCTTCTCTGTGTATTATAAATAACAACGGCTTCCTCGAAACTGGCTACTTAAATAAGACCTCTGTTGAATACTGGACGGCGCAGCTACGTTTTCTTTTCTCATAATCAACTGGGTGTCGATCTCCAACGAGGCCAAGCATTAACAACTATGCCCATTATTTTTTCTCCATCTCGAGAATATCACCCCTCTGGAATTCTCTTCTTTGCCACATCTAACTAGTTAAATAAGACCTCTATCGAACACCGGACGGGACATCTGCCGTTTCTCTTCTCACAATCTTAATTGTGTCGATGCCTCACTAGATAAAGATATACATAAAGATATACATATATGTTCGATGCCTCACAATCAACTATTCTTTCTCCATCTCCAGAACTTCACCCCTCTGGAATTCTCTTTGTTGCCACTTCTTCCCTACGGAGGCTGTACATACAGATGTTCAAATTAAAAATCAACCGTATTAATGTCACCACAGTTTCAGAGAAAAAGAGTCCGTGAAGGCAATGAGCTTCACCAATCCCTTTCGAGTTTAAAACTTTAAAAACAAAATATCCCATTCTTTTGCAGAATCCAGGCAATATGACAGTCTGTCTCCATTGCGAAAAGTGAATGAAGATACATCGAAAGGCAGTTCGGTTGAGGCAGCAGGGGTGGCACGAGAAGGAAAAAAAAAAGTATTCGGAATGATGTCAAAATAAAGTGACAGGAAGGACTATCAATATGTTAAATGAGGCAGTGCAAACAACAACAGCAACAACAACAATAACAGGAATAGCAAAGAGCAACAACAACGAAGTCTATAGCATCAACAGTAATAGGAATAACAATATAAACAACAGAAGAGATGGTTCTATCGTCATGGAAATATATCTATTGAGGAGAAGGAAAGTCGTTTTACGCGCTTTATGTGTAATAAATATTAGGGAATTGGTTTTGCAGAAAGTCAAAGCGGGGGGAACGAGATGAAAATAAAAGAAGAAGAAAAAAAAGAAGTGGGGGGGGGGAAGACGACAAACAATAACACTACAAAAGACGAAAACAATAAACATCAACAGCAACAACAACAATATCAATTTTAAGTGAGATGACGATGATGATGATGATGATGATGATGATGATGCTAGTGACAGGCGGGGTGGTGATGGCGGCGACAACGACGATGACGATGATGATGATGATCGTGACGATCGTTGTCATCCACCCCCGCACCGTTTCGTCTTTCCCAACGCATATTAGCCGTCGTCACCACCACCATCATCACCATCATCGTCCTCCTCCTCCTCCTCCTCCTCATCATCATCATCATCAGGGTCATGATGATGACGACCATCGTCATCAACATCATCATCATCGTCTTCATCACCATGATCGTCGTCGTCGACATCATCATCATCATCATCGTCATCGTCGTAATAATTAGCATTGCTCCCTGTTATCGTCTTGATCACTTCCATGATCCCCATGTCCCGTTCTGATCATGATGGATATGATAACGACCAAACGGTGACGGCGATGATTATGATGATGACAGCAGAGAGAAAGACAGGCAATAGAAATATATATATATATATATATATATATATATATATATACATAAGCTAGTATAAAATATGAGAAATATATAGAAATATATACACGTATATGTGTGTGTCTGTGCGTGTGTATATATGATTGTGCTTGTGTGCATTGATGTTTGTATGTGTATGTATGTGTGCCTCTCTCTCTCTCTCTCTCTCTCTCTCTCTCTATATATATATATATATATATATATATATATATATATATATATATATATACATATACATATACATATATATGTAAAATACATACATATGTGTGTGTGTGTGTGTGTGTGTGTGTGTGTGTGTGTGTGTGAAATACATATAAAAATTGGGATGGAAAGTAGAAGTAAAAAAAACGGAAAGAGAAGTTAATTTGACTTTCCCCTGATAGAATCTCCACAGAGATGGAAGATGGAACCGTAAAGAGATTTAAAATGGAACGTTGGAATAATTACAGTCTCTCAACCCAAACCTCTCCTTCTCTCTCTCCCTCTCTTTGACTGCCTCTCTCTCTCTCTCTCTCTCTCTCTCTCTTTCTCTCTCTCTCTCAGCTTCTTATTACTTTTTTTTAACCAAGTCGTGCTAAAAAAAGAATATGATGGAAGGGATAGAATGAAACTAATGTCTATGGAATGAAGTAATGGAATAATGTGTGAAGTTTATTTATTTTGCAGTTTACAGATTAGAGGAGAAAAATAGTATAAAATAAAATGGAACCCTTTCAAAGTTAACACAGTATGTTTAGAGGTAATTTATTTTCTAATTTTTATGCAGTATTTTTTGGGGAGCAGTATTGGTGACAGCGATGATGATGATGACCATGATGATGATAGCGATGCTGGCGGTGCTGGTGGCGGTAATAGTGGTTTTGGCGATGGTAGTGAGATATTTCAGTTCATGTAGTTCTTTGAAGATGATGTGTGGTGAGTTTCGACCTCCCGCTAAGAAAACCCAACAAGAAAGATGTTTTTTTTTTTCCTTCCTTGTTCGTTCTCCATTTCCATTTCTTTTTTTTTTTCTTTTTCTTTCCCTAAACTTGGCTTGTTTATGTATTGGTATATCATCCACAAAAATGGAGGAAAGCTGTCTTCGGTATGACGAATTCAAAGAGATACATAGTGCGAAATCTGCACGTATGTGTGTGTGTGTGTGTGTGTGTGTGTGTGTATTTGTGTGTGTATATATACGTATGTATATATACACATATACATATATATATATATATATATATATATATATATATATATATATATATATATATATATACATATATATATCTGTATATACACACATATATATATACATACGAAATTCATATAATGTTTAATTGATGCACGTATATATATGTATGCATGTATGTATATATGTATTACTGTATGTACGTATGTATGCATATATATATATGTATCTATATATTTATAAATGTCTATATATATGTGTATATATATATGTGTGTGAGTGTGTGTGTGTTTGTACATATATATATATATATATATATATATATATATATATATATATATATATGAAGATATACGAAGGTAGATGTCTGATGATGCTTTAATAGATGACGAAACTAGTTGGCTAACACTACACAACCCGACGAAGTTCCTGTGATTTATCTACAGGTTCTGTTTTCACAGCGAGATAGAAATGTTTATTGTCTATGAATCCTATTTTTATACGACCACTTTGGAAATGATTACTTTCCATTCCAATTTTTATATGTATTTTACACACACACACACACGTGTGTGTGTGCGTATTTTACGTATAAATGTACATTCGCAGACGAGATTGACGATCTAGATTCCCCTGATGCAGTTATGAAAATTTAAGTGGCATGGGGCCCGAATCAAACCGCTTTTTAAAAATAATAATAATAATTTTGTCTTGGTATAAAAGATGGGTTACAGCAAATACTCTGCTCAATACCATAGATTTGTTTGTCAATTGTTTGACCTTAACCAGTAGAGCATATCCTTTAGTGCCTGACGATATGTGCATCTCTGATCCTGAACAGAAGTAGTGTGGGAGCATCATAGCCATGTGTTGAAAGGAATTCTTTGGGGCTTGGATAATTCACCTTTGGAAACATGACTGTTTCGTTCAACATCCTTAAACAACCTTTGTTCAGGGACGTTTTGAGCAGGATGGGATACTTGACCTGAAGAAAATTCTAACTAGGCCCCACTTGCAAGTTGGTGACCTTCTGTGTTTGTTCTCCGTTCATCTGTGCATTTAGTATGTTTTTCAACATATACCTTGACCTTGTGTCTTTTCCGCCTGTTTGTTTATTGCTGTACATGTCTGACCGTTGAATATATATATATATATATATATATATATATATATATATATATATATATATATATATATATATATATATATATAGATATATATATACACACAAAGAGATAGAGATAGATAGAGAGAGACAGAGTTAGAGAGAGAGAGAGGTAGAAATAGATAGATAGATAGATAGGTAGATATATATACAGATATACATCTATGATTTTATATATATATATATATATATATATATATATATATATATGTACGTGTGTAGAGAGAGATAAAAGATATATACACTACATTCAATAAACTTATATTTACTCTCGCCATGGAAATTGGGTGATAAAACAACAGTTTTCACTAGCAGTAACTGGAGGTCGAACTGGCTAGCTTTGTCTCCCATTGAAAACTGTTCAGATACGGATTAACTCGCCCTTGGAGCTGTCAATGTCAAGAGTTATATAACTTCTTATGGGAAATGTAAACAAAATTATTAGAAACGTAATCAGATGAATATAATAATAGAAAGTTGACGGCTAAGCATTAAGTTTTGTACCAATGCAATGTAGCGTGAATAAATATACTTTTATCCTTTTATTCTTTTAATCCATCATTCTTTCACTTGTTTCAGCTACTGGACTGCAGTCATTCTGAAACACCACACTGAATGTAAAATTAAGATAGAAGATTTTTTTAAATAAATATAGAGTCTGCCGCTTTCTGAAAATAGGAGGCTTATATATATATATATAACAGGCTTCTTTCAGTTTCCCTCAATCAAATCCTCTCACAAAGCTTTGGTCAGCCCGAGGCTATAGTAGAATACATTTGCCCAAGGTGCCACGCAGTGGATCTGAGCCCGGAATCATGTGGTTGGGTAGCAAGCTTCTTCCCACGCAGCCATTCCAACCCCTATATATATATATATATATATATATATATATATATATATATATATATATATATATATATATATATATATATATATATATATATATATATATATATATATATATATATATATATATATATATATATATATATATATATATATATATATATATATATATATATATATATATATATATATATATCATCATAAATATACAGGGATTAGCAATTGAGTTGCTTCTCCAACATACTGAAAATTCAGAAATAGCAGTCAAAGAACTACTGATTCCAAACTACAAATTTTTCTCTAAAGCGGATGGCGATATTTATGGCACACATAGAACAAAAAACCGGAGGGAAAAGCGTAAACAAACCAAGCCTTTAGTTAATTGGATACGAATCGTTTCATGGTTAAGTGAATGGAAATTTCCCTATTCCAATCTTCAGCCCAAATATTCTGATAAATTTGAAAGTGTCTCTAAAAAAAATTCACGGTAATTTTTGGCCATGCGACACCAAAAATCAACGATAAGAAAGGCACTTACGAATTCATCGGCTAGCGAGTTCAGGCACCTCACCTCAAAGAAATCTATTCCATGTGCGTCACAAATAGTCCCGTATGAAAAAGTCCCGTGTGGAAGGATTTACGGTTTAACCATCTAACTTAGAGATATCAAATATAAAATATACAAGAATAAGGGCAGAGAATCGTCAATTAATAATAGAATTAATAATTAACAATTTTGCCAAGTAGTTCAGTATGAAAAAAAACCTTTATCGGTAGAACTATTTATCATCATAAATATACAGGGATTAGCAATTGAGTTGCTTCTCCAACATACTGAAAATTCAGAAATAGCAGTCAAAGAACTACTGATTCCAAACTACAAATTTATGTGTGCCATAAATATCGCCATCCGCTTTAGAGAAAAATTTGTAGTTTGGAATCAGTAGTTCTTTGACTGCTATTTCTGAATTTTCAGTATGTTGGAGAAGCAACTCAATTGCTAATCCCTGTATATTTATGATGATAAATAGTTCTACCGATAAAGGTTTTTTTTCATACTGAACTACTTGGCAAAATTGTTAATTATTAATTCTATTATTAATTGACGATTCTCTGCCCTTATTCTTGTATATTTTATATATATATATATATATATATATATATATATATATATATATATATATATATATATATATATGCTTATACCTATACACAGACATATAGAAATGTATAAACATAAACATATCTAATTCTTAAACAAGAATGTTGTTGATAGTGACTTCGAAGTTTCAGACAGCCGAGGATAGCTTAGTTACCAATATACTGCTACGTTTGTTCTTATAGAACACCCATTTTAGGTGTCCATAAACATTATTCTTATAAATGTGTGTGTGTACGTATGTATATATATGTATTTGTGTATCAAAGCAAGTAAAATATGAAAAGCTTATAACGTTTATGTACTGTTTTGTATATTGAAGATTCATTAAAATAAATTAAATTCCTTTTCCCTCTCCGTTGTTTCAAATTTCACACAATCCTTGCAAATTAAAAATTATGAGCTCATGCCTTTTGGCTTTTTCTTGCGTTATTTCATAGTTTCTGAATCACTTCTTTTTTTTAAATTAAAGAATGATGTAGGAGCTTCAGTTTGGCCAATATAAGGTAGAATAAACGAATGAGACGGGGAGGGGTGAGAGAGAGTGAAGGCAAAAATTTACGTTAAGTGTACAGTTTCTAATAAATCTATTTAATGCCATCAGCACAATCCTAAATAAATTTGATGAAAAAGTTCCTTCTCAAACACCATTTTCTTATAGAAAGTTAATTACGTATAATAACAATTATATAGATAAGGAATATTTGACGTAAAATTAACTATTTAAAAAATGCGACAAACAATAAAATGTTAAAAGTAAGGAAATTTATATCGCTGAGGAAGACAAAGTGAATTTGTGAAATATTGTTTCTGTGAAAGGGGAAATGTGTTGTATGTCTTTAGAAGGGACGGGGCAAGAAAATAGATAAGAATGAATTCACAATAGGGAATGCTAAGATTGAAGAGGTTAAAAAATGGGACATAATTTGTAAAATGCTATGAGTAGAAAAATAAATAAATAAATAATGAAATACAGTTATTAAGTAAAACAAAGCGAAGAATGGAAACATATTCACAAATCAGCTAAATATCATATATAAAATTTAACATGAGCAAAAGATTATTTCAAAAGAATAAGAGAAATAAATTAAGAAATTACTGTATAGCAGAATTCGATAGAAATATTCTGAACACTATTCCGCATGAATTTTATTAAGGCAATTAGTTATATTTGCAAAAGCATTCCTATATATTTACGTGTACAAATCTATCTATCTATCTATCTATCTATCTAGCCATCTATCTATCTATCTGCTCAACTACTACTTATTTTATCGACCTCGAAAGGATGAAAGACAGAGCCGACCTTAACGGAATTTGAGCTCAGAACACGAAGAAAGTCGA
>NC_142947.1:12429012-12436512 GCF_046866305.1 Octopus bimaculoides
TTCAAAAGAGAAAAGATTCAAGATATATATATATAGGCGTAGGAGTGGCTGTGTGGTAAGTAGCTTGCTTACCAACCACATGGTTCCGGGTTCAGTCCCACTGCGTGGCACCTTGGGCAAGTGTCTTCTACTATAGCCTCGGGCCGACCAAAGCCTTGTGAGTGGATTTGGTAGACGGAAACTGAAAGAAGCCTGTCGTATATATGTGTATATATGTATGTGTGTGTATATGTTTGCGTGTCTGTGTCTGTCCCCCCAACATCGCTTGACAACCGATTCTGGTGTGTTTACGTCCCCGTAACTTAGCGGTTCGGCAAAAGAGCGATAGAATAAGTACTAGGCTTACAAAGAATAAGTCCTGGGGTCGATTTGCTCGACTAAAGGTGGTGCTCCAGCATGGCCACAGTCAAATGACTGAAACAAGTAAAAAAAAAAAAAAAAAAAAAAAGATATATATATATATATATATATATATATATATATATATAGAGAGAGAGAGAGAGAGAGAGAGAGAGAGAGAGAAACCACGTCTGTGTAGAAAGATGGTCACGTGAAGAGAACAAAGATGGACGATGGTGACATGTGAGCAACGAGAGTCAGAGAGAGGAAAAGAGAGAGGTGAGAGAGAGAGAGAGAGAGTGAGAGAGACAGAGACAGACAGATAGATAGAAAGCAATGAAGGAGTGAGGGGAAGGGGAGAAAAAAAAGAGAATTAGAGAAGGATGGAGGAGGAAAACAGTACAGTGTGTGATGTGTGTGCTTGTGTGTGTATGTGTACGTGCGTGCGTATGTATGTGTATGTGTGCGCGCGTGCATGTGTGTACCTGTGTATGTACCTGTGTCTGTGTGCGTGCGTGCGTGTATTTGAGCGTGTGCGTGTGTGTACCTGTGTATGTGCATGTGTGGTGTTTGTGCACAAACACACACACACACGCACATACACAGGTACACGCTCAAATACACGCACACACGTGCACATACATACGCACGCACGCACACATACACACACAAGCACACACAAACACACGCACCACCACCACCACCACCATCGCCACCACAACTGCTACCGCCACTCATACGGCTACCAACTGTGCTTCGTTCGTTATCAGACCGTCTCATCTGTCCCTGCCGTTCCAACAAGGATCTCTTTATCAGAGAATGTCAGACGAAGGAAGCGAGTTCGGTTTCAGCAACTGTCAACATAACACACATATACTACTGTATATCCCACCGACCAACTCTGCCTACACTCTGCGCTGGTGCGTGATTTGTGGTGTGTCTGTGCGTGTGTGTCTGTGTGTGTGTATAATTATGCTCCGCTATGTCCATGTATGAGTGAACGAGTGTGCACGCAAATGTATATCGTTGTATACATGGTACATAGATATCAGAGGGCATGTTCACATACATACGCGCGCACACACACACACACATACACACACACACACACATACACACGCACACAAATACACACAAACACATACAGACGCTATACATACATATCATATGCCTGGAGATTATTTTCTTCATGTCATCCGTTTTGATAACTTCAAGTTTCCGAAGAAATTACTTTATGGTGAGGGAGTTCTTGGTAAGCGTACCCTGTACAAACCAAAATAGACCTTTCATGACGTCACAAAAGATGACCTTATGTCCTTGAAAGTCAACGCTGTTATTTGGGAACATCTCCCTCTGAACCGAAACGAACGGTGGTCTGTGACTAGAGACACCAGCGTGGCAGTTCTTCCTACTTTTATTTCGGATTTTCCAGACGTTTAGCTGTTATTTTTAGCAGTTCATTTTCAGTTTTAGACGACGGGGTATATGGATCAATTTTGGAGTTCGTCATAAAGAATTTGAGATTAAAATTTGTTTTTTCCGTATTCTTAATCTCCGTATTTTTACACGTAGATTAAAAAAAAAAAAGAAACTTTAAAAATGTTAAAAATCTCAAATTTGTGGGCATGGGGAATTAGAAATTTTGAAAACATGTTTTTTTGATTATTCGGAATCTCCATCAACGAAAACATAAGAATCCACTGAAAAAACAAAAAACAAAAAAAAACATTGGAAGGATCGTATTCTGGGCTACAGTCCCCTATATACGACGGGCTTCTTTCAGTTTCCGTCTACCAACTCCACGCACAAGGCTTTGGTCGGCCCGAGGCTATAGCAGAAGACATTTGCCCAAGGTGCCACGCAGTGGGACTGAACCCGGAACCATGTGGTTGGTAAGCAAGCTACTTACCACACAGCCACTCCTACGCCTATGTATGTATGTATGTATGTATGTATGTATATATGTACGTACGTACGAATGTATGTATGTATCTCTATATTGCAGACAGTGACTATATGAATGTATATGTAAATTATACTCTGTGCATTAAGAGGCAGCTAATTGAAAAGCGAAAAGGCCTGTAGATGTAAAGGTATATATTACAGCGGTTAGTCTGGTAATTAATGTTGAAATGGTAGCGAGGTGTGATGTGACAGCGTGGTGGTGTCTTGGCCTTTGCAGTGTACTTACAACGTTTATTGGTAGAATAGAGGCGTAGGTGAGTGGGTGGATGGTTGTACGATATGATATGGTTGGTTTAGCTGAGTGACCGTGATATGTAGAGATGAGAAACTAGTTAAATTACAGAGTAGGGTTACAGAGAGAGAGAGAGAGAGAGAGAGAGAAAGAGAGGGGGGATTTTATGTCTCTGTCTTGTTCTTGTTTCTGTCATTAGACTGCGGCCATGCTGGGACACTGCCTTGAAGAATTTTTAGTCGAATGAATCGACCCCAGTAATTATTCTACCGGTGTCATTTGCCGGACGGCAAAGTTACGGGGACGGAAACGCACCGACAGCGTTTGTCAGGCGGTGTCAAACACAGACACAAAGTCACACGGACATAGAAATAGACGCGCGCACACACACACACTCACTCTCTCTCTCTCTCTCTCTCACACACACACACACGCATGTATTTCCTTTTTTAGATTTGGTTTACAATGAAAATGTTCCATCAGCAACCATCCTACATTTTATTCAGCCGCTGCAGTAAAGTAGCCATGGCCTGAGGCGGCATATAGTCAGCCGATAATTTTGATATCGTTAATGTTCAAAGTAATCGTTTGTAAGTCGGTGATTACTACAAAAGCGCGGAGAATTGGGGAATCCCAGAGACTTAGCTCTCGAAGGAGGAAACTATTGGTGGAAACTATTGGTGCCTTGAAGATGAGGTGATACGCATTGGAGAAACGGGTGTATCTAGAGGACTTCGGTAGATATGCAATGCGGTCATGTAGTTCGTGAAGGGAGTAAAAACCGTGTGTAGAGGTATAGAGTTGGTAGGTAGGTAGAGAGAGAGAGAGAGAGAGAGAGAGAGATAGAGAGAGAGAGACAGAGATATGGATCAAGAGAGAGAAAATGCAGGGCATGTTTTGGGATCATACTCGTTGCATCACTTGGTTGAGTGTAGACACCGTATTTGCTCCCAGTCGCCAGAATCGAAGAAAAATGGCAGCAAGGGGAAATTAATAAGCACCTGACTAGTTTCTGTTCAAGAGTTGTGCTAGATATTTTCGCAGAGTTTTCCTTTGACCTATGACATCATTAAAGTGGAGAGGTCTTACCTTACAATCTGAAGTGAATTCTATCACTGGGGAGAAGGGCGCAACAGTAGCTTACTTACACATTCGCTTTCGGCTAGTAAACAGATATATTTCAATCCGTGGGAACGGAGCAATTCCAGAAGTTTGTGCTTTAAGGAGGTTGATAAACGTAGAATTATTCCATCAGGATATTCTAACCTCGCCTCTTCATTTTGAGAAAATACGAAACCTTTCTATTTATTTATCTATGTATTTCTCTCATTCACTTTGTCTGTCTTCTCTGTCTCTCCTTCTCTCCCTCTCACTCCCTATTTCCCTCTTTATATATATATGTGTGTGTATGTGTGTGTGTGTGTGTGTGTGTGTGTGTGTGTGTGTGTGTGTGTGTATGTGTGTATGTATCGGTCAGTAGTTTGTATATCAGAAAAAAAAGCACGATCTAAAACATTAATTTGACTTTGACGAGCCACTTATACAGTTATGCGCTTTATGGGTGTGAAACCAATGGTCATTCTCTGACCGGCCATAACAAACAACATTCTACACCTCTCCATATATATATATATATATATATATATATACACACCAGGGGGCGCTGAAAAGTTCTTGGTTTTTGGTAAAAGAAAATGCAGGAAGATCAGTAAATTATGATTTTATTCAGCATTTTCCCCCTCTCAGATTCAAACACTTATTGCAGTGGTTCTTCAGTTTTTCTGAGCCCTGTAAAAGAAATCGGTATGTTGGACCTCCAGCCAAGCCTATTGCGAAACCCTTAGAGCCAGGAACTTTTCAGCATCCCCTCGAAGAGAGAGAGGTGGGGAAGAGAGGGGAAAAGAGAGAGAGAGAGATGGAAAGGTGGAAGAGGTGAAGGGAGTAAGTGAGAAGAATGGACAATATACATTTTATATTTGTGTGTTTACCAGCCAAGTATTGAGGTCGATGTAAACGGTTAACCCACACCTCTTCAAAACTGCGGACCCCATGACTAAATCCGAAATCATTACAATTTGTTCACTTTAAGTTGGAGAATCGTAAGAGCGTCGGAGAAATATTTTACAGTATTGTTCCTGATCTATCCATTCTGAGTACAAAAACTTGCCGGTAACAAAGGCTCAAATTTGTCTTTAGCACTTTCCAATTTGATAAAAAAATAAAATAAAGTACCCGTTCAATAGCAAGGATGTAATCAGATAACCTACAGCTCTCAAAACTGCTGGCCTAAGATCTATTCTAAATTAGAACCTATGATATTATAATAATTATAATGATATAATAAAGGTTCTAATTCTGACACTAGGTCAGAATTAGAGCCTTTTACTCAATCTTTAACTCTCTCTTTTTCTCTCGCTTTCTCCTCCTTTCTCTCTTTCTCCCCCTCTCTCGCTTTCTACATACATGCAAAAACATACATCACATGCGCGACGGATTGCTGCAGTTTCCGTCTACCGAATTCACTCGGACAGCATTAGTCAGCCCAAAGTTGCAGCAGAGAACACTGTTCCAAGGTACCACCACGCATTAAGACCGACTAGAAGTCATATGGTTTTCAAATAAACTTCATAACCACACCTGCTTATATTATTGAACGTGTCCTTCTTCAAATGTAGGCTGTGAACGAGCATGGCTTGGTAACATGTACCAAAATTTCGCTAATTATTTTAGGCGCCTGTGTTTAATAGTTGCGGGCGCCTATGTCGCTGCCGGCGCCTATGTTGTTGCAGGAAGACACATACACCCTCCCGACTCTGTCCCACTTTGTTTAGCCAGTGGCATGTACAGGATGTGACAGCTGGAGAGCGAGCGAGCGAGAGAAAGGGTGAGCAAGAGTGAGAGATACACTTGCAATCGGCTGGTACTCATTTTCCGATGAGTAGATAGGCGGCGAGCTGGCAGAAACGTTAGCACACCGGGCGAAATGCTTCGCGGTATTTCATCTGCCGTTACATTCTGAGTTCAAATTCCGCCGAGGTCGACTTTGCCTTTCATTCTTTCGGGGTCGATAAATTAAGTACCAGTTACGCACTGGGGTCGGTGTAATCGACTTAATCCCTTTGTCTGCCCTTGTTTGTCCCCTCTAGGT
This sequence comes from Octopus bimaculoides, assembly GCF_046866305.1. Lineage (NCBI taxonomy): Eukaryota > Metazoa > Mollusca > Cephalopoda > Octopoda > Octopodidae > Octopus > Octopus bimaculoides. Next base: position 12,434,697 of record NC_142947.1, read on the forward strand.
TTAGCCCCTTCTGGGCAATAAGGAAATAAGAAACAAGACCGATAGGATAAGCTCTAGGATTAACAACAAAAAATAAATACGCCCTGGATAGATTTGTTCGACTAAAAAAAAAAACCTTCGGGGCGGTGCTCCAGCAGAGCCACAGTGAAAGGTCTGCGGCATGTAAAAGAATAAAAGAACAAGTGTTTACCGTCCAACGATTCAGACGAATGACAGTTCTCCAACGAGTTTCCGTAATACACAAAGCCATATGCAATTACAAATTACTTTAGTATGTCAGAATATATATTTTTAACAGCAAATTAATACGGCTTCCTAATTTGTACATTTGGGGTATACACAGGATTATATGCTGAGACCCCCCTTCGGTCATGACTGACTATGGGATTGCACCTAGAAAGTTACCTTCCCAGGCACAAGTCCGGGCAAGGTTGTTTATGGAAGACCAGCAGTCGCCCATGCACACCAGCCTCCACTCTCCACGCCACCGATGTTACCCACGGGAAAGGCAAAAGCCGATACAGCTTGGCACCAGTGACATAGCAACTCATTTCTACAGCTGAGTGAACTGGAGCAACGTGAAATAAAGTGTCTTGCTCAATAACGCAACACGCATCCCCGGTTCGGGAATCGAACTCACAATCTTCGTGATCGTAAGCTCGACGCTCTAACCCCTGAGCCAAGGGCCTTCACACAGGATTATATACCCTTCGGATATTTCCATTACATTTTGTCATATTTTAATCGTATTTCACGGAATTGTCAGTGGCGTAGCTATTGTGTGCAGTCTAAGGCAGTATTTGCATTCCTCACCCCCGTGGGCCCCAAACCTATATAGGCTTTCTCAGCAGACCCCAGATTGCCGCCACCATAAAAACGGCGTCCTGGGGCGAACCGCCCACTGCTTCCCTTCAAGCGACGCTACTGGGTATTATATTATATTATTTTGTTTTATTTTCTCGGTTTAATTTATTTATCCTATATTATTATTCCATTGTATTTATATAAGTAATCACTTTTAAATAATGTGAGTTATTCGTATTTCGCGACGAAATGAAATAACCCGATTCTCACCCTTTTCCCATTTGACCCATCCTATTATATATATTATCCTCTCCTACCACGACCTTCACTTTTGGAATTATATAAGCAATATTTTTACAAGTGGTCTTTATTACAATATTAAACAATTCGCCACGTGAAACCGCAGGAAATCGTAATCTAGAACTGTCTCTTCTGCTCCACACACGCACACACACACACACACACACACACACACACACACACACACACACACACACACACATATGAAGATGAATATGTATGCATATTTATATGTATACGTGTGTGTGTGAGTGAGTGTGTGTGTGTGTAAGCATATACACACATGCGCACATTAATGTTCATATATGTGTGGGCATAAGTGTTTATATATGTATATATATGTTTGTGTGTATGTGCGCGCGTACGACACTGTGCAAAGTAGACGCCGTATGCTCTAACGTTTAAGACGATCGCTTCGTAACCGCAAGATTCCGGTTTCCATCTTACTGATTGTCATCTTTGAAATACGTGTCATTTTCTTCTTCTGTTAAAATACATGAATGTTATTCAATAGACGGAAACTGTATAGAAGCCCGGCGTTTGGATTGTACTAGCAAATGAAATGTTCTAGCCTTGCCACACACTGGAGCCTTGCCACAATCTGGAGCCTTGCCACAAAGTGGAGGCGCTGGCTTAGTGGTTAGGGAGTTGGATGTAAGATTGTGGTTTCGATTCCTGGACAGGGCGATACATTTTGTTCTTAAGCAAAACA
>NC_142947.1:12444012-12466512 GCF_046866305.1 Octopus bimaculoides
TATATTTATATACTTAGGCACTTAAATTTGGGCCAGAACCACATGGTTCCGGGTTCAGTCTCAATGCGTGGCACCTTGGGCAAGTGTCTTCTACTATAGCCTCGGACCAACAAAAGCCTTGTGAGTGGATTTGGTAGGCGGAAACTGAAAGAAGCCCGTCGTTTATATGTATATTTATATATATATATGTGTGGCTGTTTGTGTGTCTGTGTTTGTGCCCCCAATATTGCTTGACAACCAATGCTGGCGTGTTTACGTCCCCATAACCTAGCGGTTTGGCAAAAGCGACCGATAGAATAAGTACTAGGCTTACAAAGAATAAGTCCTGAGGTCGATTTGCTCGACTAAAGGCGGTGCTCCAGCATGGCCGTAGTCAAATGACTGAAACAAGTAAAAGAGTAAAAGAGTGTGTTTGTGTGTGTGTATGTGTGTGTGTGTGTACGTGCACACACACATACACACACACTCACAAACTCACAGACACGCCACAAACAATACTGACTGGTGCCTTGTTTTTTTTTTTTTTTTGGCTGTGTACATACCTAACCACTCAATGCAGATGTGTGTATATGTGTGTATTTATTTGAATGCATATATGAGTATGTGCCTCTGTGTGTGTGTGTGTGTGTGTGTGTGTGTGAAGTGTAGGTGGGTATTGTGAGCTGTAATAGAATAGTTGGTGGTTCACGCAACTTTAATAAATATGAAACGAAAAATCTTAACATTGGTAAATTGAAAGGAGGAGAGGAAAAAAAAAGGGGGTTTTCTTTGAATTCTTTCAGCCCCATCTGTTTGAAGGAGCCAGGGACATTTTAAGGAATTTTTTTCTGTATCTTATTCATTCGGTTTATGTTTGTTATACTTTTCTCTTGGTAGGAAACCTTTTTAAACGCGTCAGAGAATAAACACGAAGAAAGAATTAGACAGATAGAGAAAAGGAAGGAGAAAAAGAGAGTGAGAGAGAAAGAGAGGTACATAGAAAGAGAGAGGGATATATATTTATATATATATAGAGAGAGAGAGAGGGGTAGCTTGATTGCTACAGAGTGAGATAGATAGAGCGAAAGAAGTTAAAGAAGAGACAAGGTTTTGAATATGGGTTTTTAGATAACTATCCAAGACATTTTGAAGGCGATTTTATTTGCATGATAGAACAAGGTCCTTTGATAACGATGTCTAAAGATGCGCGTACGAGAATAATTGGAACTTCCTAAGTTCTAAACCAAAGTTTTCAGCCAACATGAAAGACCGTCTAACATTACTACGGCGTGACATTTTTTTTGTGATATATTTCAATTCACGGTATTATGTCTGTCTTTACGTTCTGAATACAAATTCCATATATATATCGAGATAGATAGCTTGATAGATAGATAGATAGATAGATAGATAGATAGATAGATAGATAGATAGATAGATAGATAGATAGATAGGCAGACAGACAGATGTTTACTTGGATGGGGCTAGAGTATATAAGCTATAATAAACAACGGGTTTTGTATAAATATTCTTAACCTGTATGTGTCTATTGTTAACAAGGGTCAATATTCTACTGGTGTTTGTGCTAGTAACAATAACTGGTTCACCAGTTTGTCAAACATCAAGTGGCAAAGACACACCTGTTTTCATTGTTAGAGCCTCTTCCGGTTTCTTTAAATATAATTATAAACTGGTCATAATTAATCTTTGTTTCATACACATGCATTCTCGCGTACGTGAACACATACTTCTCGCTTTCTGTCTATCTGTATATCACATTTCCCCCCGCCTCCTGCACTCTCTCAACACACACAGACACACACACAGACACACACACACACACACACACACACACACACACACACACACACACACATAACACGTTCATAGAATTAGTTATGTTTTAGAAGGAAAAGATTGGCAGTGAGTTTGGTGCTTCGGCTTAATAGCTGTCACCAGATACAAAAGTAGTTTTCAGTTTGATGGGTAGGGGGGGGGGGAATTACATTTTATATATAACAGCATTAAAAATAACCAATCATCTATCTATCTATCTATCTATCTATCTATCTATCTATCTATCTATCTATCTGTACTTTTTCTCTGAACTGCGTCACATCACCTGTTTTTTTCCCCCCAATCATTGATGGAAGAGAGTGAGAGAGTGAGAGCAAAGTTTATATGCCAACAGAATATGGCAGTCCTATAAAGGACGATGTTACTGTTGTTTTAGCCCCAGGAAAGCATCTTTTCCAGCTGGCCATCGAAACACAGTCTGTGTCCGTATAGAATTTGCAAAGGAGGTCATCGCTCCCATCCTTAGCCTTACGTGATACTCACAGACCTAGGTCTCCGTGTGGTTACACATGCACACACACACACACACACACACACACAGATATGTAAAGATATGTAATTATAAATATCAATATGCTTGCGTTTGTAAATGTGTGTAGGTACCTGGATATATGTGTGCGTGTGTATATATATAGGTGTGTGTGTGAGTGTGTGTGTGTGTGAGTGTGTATGTGTGTGTGTGTATGTGAAATTTAGCATATATATAAGAAGACTTCTTTGAGTGGCATTGGGTGGGGGCAACTTGTGTTAGAGTTTACATTTTCTAGGTTATTAAGCAATGTTTATACACTCATATAAACTAAATGTGTCTGAACAAGTTAATGATTTATAAGCGTTGTAAACAATGAAATTGCGTTATGCATCGACAGACTTTCATTTATATTCTCTTTTTTTGTATTTCTATCTCACTTTCCCCCTGCCCTTTTTTACCTCTGTCTCTCCGTCTGTCTGTCAGTCTCCCTCTTTTTTCAATCTCTCTCTATAAATACACACATGAATATATATATATATATATATATATATATATATATATATGAATGTATTATACGTGTAAATATATATATATATATATATGATAAATGGTCTTACCGATAAAGGTTTTTTTCATACTGAACTACTTGGCAAAATTGTTAATTATTAATTCTATTATTAATTGACGATTCCCTGCCCTTATTTCTTGTATATTTTATATATATATATATATATATATATATATATATATATATATATATAATATTGTTTGTCTATATACGTAAATGCTTATGTATATGTATGAATAGAGGATGTATACACAAAGACACGCACACACACGTGCATATTGTGTATGACTATACATCCGTACACATGTATTTTTTTTATTTGTCTTTACCTCTCTGTTCTCTCTTTACACTGCGCATGGCAAAACTTACGCATAAGCGCACACGTACAACTTCGTGCATAAAGCGATTTTCTTGAATATATATATGTATTTATGTATGTATATATATGTGTGTGTGTGTGGCTGTATATATGATTATTTTCTTGTATATATGTATGCATATATATGTGTGGATATATATATATATGTATATATGCATATTTGTATTTATATATATTATATGTATATATACATATATATATACACACACACACACATATATATATATACATGTATACATGCATGTATATACACACACATATATACATATATATATATATATATATATATATATATATATATATATACACACATATATATATATTATATATCCATATATATATATATATATATACATATATATGTATGTATATATATATATACATACATATATATATATATATACATATATGTATACATATATTTATATATATATATATATATATATATATATATATATATATATATATATATATATATATATATATATATATATATATATATATATATATATATATATATATATATATATATATATATATATATATATATATATATATATATATATATATATATATATATATATATATATATATATATATATATATATATATATATATATATATATATATATACATATATATATATGAAGTTCTGTGATTTTAATTAGATCAAACAGTGAAATATGTAGAAAGTTCATGGTATAGAATTCCTAAACACTTTGTCAGCCATGTGTTGTATGTTGTGAAGTCATTTTTCCTTAATGATTACAGCATGCGAGCCAGAAACCTTATTAGTAAACATTATTATCTTCATTATTATAACCTATTGACAAGATAGTATACGCTAGACATATCTATGTACAAATATGCACGTATACAAAAACATATGTATACACACAGAGACACACATACATTTACACACATACATACATACACACATACGTACACATATATATATATACATACACATATATATATATATATATATATATATATATATATATATATATATATCAAAAGTAGGGTATCTAAAAGATACCACCATGCTCAATATAGCAGCCAAAAGTTGACTCTAAAACCACATTAAATGTTCATACAGCACCAGGAGAGAACACAAAGAGACAAAATAAACTAGCAAAAAATTACTGGATAATTCCAGATCCCGAATTTCTGGCTTTGCCTCATCAGTGGAATATACGCAGATAGCACATAAATACATATATATATTTACTGAAGAGATTGCAAGAGTGCAATGAAATAATTTAACAAAAAACTATATAAATGAATAAAGGACTGAACCAGTGCGTGTGTTTATTACCGGCATAATGCCTCTCCCAAGGTTTAATTGTATATATATATATATATATATATATATATATATATATATATACATAAAACATACGAATACTCACATATACGCACGTATACACACATATATATGCACATATGCACACAACCAGTTTAAATTGCCTGTTTAAACTCCAAGTGCGATATGGTCAAAATACCACCGCAGTGAATATAATGATGAAGTAAATATATAAATTTATATAACGATCTTATCCTTATTTATATAAATTTATATATTTAATTCTTCATTATGTTCACTGCAGTGGTATTTTGACTATTATAGCACGTGGAGTTTAGGTGGGCAATTTAAACTGGTCACGTGCATACGTGCATATATATGTGTGTATACGTGCGTATATGTGAGTATTCATATATATATATATATATATATATATTTGTATTTATGTACTATTTTGTGTGTATTCCACTGATGAAGAAATCCGGGATCTGGAATTATCCAATATTTTTTTTGCTAGTTTATTTTGTCTTTTTGTCTTCTCTCCTGGTGCTGTATGAACATTTAACCGGGAAGCCATGAGCCTGGCTAGGCTTTAAAAGGCCGCATAAATAATATATAATTTATATATGTATATATATATATATATATATATATATATATATATATGAGTGTGAGTGTGTAGGATATGTATGTACATACACATACACGTACACACATACTCGCACACACACACGCACACATATGCTCGAAGAGGGAGACACGAAGAGAGGGAGAGATAAAGAGAGAGAGAGAGATAGAGAGAGAGATAGAGAGTGGCTGGCAATTATATATGAACGATGTTATTTATCAAGTGGGTGTCAGAGTTTAGACTGATGGTGGTGCGGTGTAATCTTTTTGTACTGGAATGTCACTGTCTTTCACCTTCCTTTTCACTGTATCTGGTAACAGTCAAATCTCTAAAAAAGTTAAGTTGGCATCTTCCATAAACATGCCATTGGTTTAATAATTTCACTCGTTATAAGAGTTGCCGAAACCTTGCCCGTACCTGTGGGGCGTTAGTGAAGGAGGAAACACGAAAATCGATCCAGGACGATTTTGAAATCGTAGACAGAAGACGAAACATTTAATCAGGCGCTCTAACCATTCCGTTTCCTCACTTGTCTAGATCAGTATGATCTAAGGGTGGCAGAAACATTGCCCTTACTAGGGGTGGGGGCGTTAGTGAAAGAGGAAACACGAAAATCGATCCAGGACGATTTTGAAATCGTAGACTGGGGATGAAACATTTAGTCCGGCGCTCTACCTATTCTGTTTCCTCACTTGTCTAGAGCAGTGGCAGAAACCTTGTCCGTACCCGGAATCGTGTGTGTATGTGTGTGTGTGTGTGTGTGTGTGTGTGTGTGTGTGTGTGTGTGTGTGCCTTTGTACCTGTGTTTGTCCACCATTACTGCTTGACAACCAGTATCTTAGCGGTTCGGCAATACCTAGGCGAAATGCTTAGCGATATTTTGTCCGTCTTTACGTTCTGAGTTCAAATTCCTCCGAGGTCAACTTTGACTTTCATCCTTTCGGGGTCGATAAATTAAGTACCAGTTGTGTACTGGGGTCGATCTAATCGACTGGCCCCCTCCGCAAAAATTTCGAGCCTTGTGCCTAAAGTAGAAAAGAATATATAAAGAAATATTTGAATGGGTTACCCCAGTGTTGGCCGCCGTTCAAAATTAAAACCAATAAAAGCATATTAGACGAAATATATTTTAACTATGGTAAAACAATTAGTCTTTATTTCAACATTAATATCTAAATATGTATGGTATCTTTTCTCTGCGTTCTAGAAATAATTTCGCTATTTGAAGAATTCATTAAACTAGCAGGACCTGTAGAAATTCCACAGTATAAGGAAGCATATTTGAAAACATTAAGTTAACATATTAAATGCAAGTTAGGAATTTCAAAAATTATTTTGAAATCCTGCCATTTAATCAAAAGTGTACTTTTAAATGTAACATTTTATTTCAGTTCCACTCTATTTTTATATCTGTTAATACATCTGTCTGAATATCTTTTGATGTATTTGTAGACTCATCTATCTATTTATCTATCTGTCTGTCTATCTATCTATCTATCTATCTATCTATCTAGCTATCTATCTATCTATCTATCTACTTTCCCTTCTTCGCAGTATGTATCTGTCTACTCCCATAATACCGATAAACATTTAAAACCTAATAACAAAACAACAACAAAAAAATCTGAAAATAATAATAATCCTTTCTACTATAGGAACAAGGCCTGAAATTTTTGGGGAGGGGACTAATCGATTACATCAACTCCAGTATTTCACTGGTACTTATTTCATCGACTCCGAAACGGAATTTGAACTCATGATGTAAGGACCGACGAAATGTCGCTAAGTATTTTGCCCAGTGTGCTAACGATTCTGCCAGCTGGTCACCTTGATAATGATAATAATAATAATAATAATAATAATAATAATAATAATAATAATAATAATAATAATAATAATAATAATAATAATAATAATAATAATAATAACAATAATACTCTTCCCTAGGTGTACGGAAAACACTCGGCGAGAAATAGAAGAAAATTTGAAGAAAGAAGAAAAATAACAACAACAACAACATAATAATAATAATAATAATAATAATAATAATAATAATAATAATAATAATAATAATAATAACAATAATAATAATAATAATAATAATAATAATAATAATAATAATAATAATAATAATAATGGGCTACAGCAAATATTCTGCTCAATACCACAGATTTACTTGTCAGTTGTTTGATCTTAGCATGTCCCTTAGTGGCTGACGATATGTGCATCCCTGATCATGAGCAGAAGTATTGGGGGAAAAACCATAGCCACATGTTGAGAGGAAATTTTTGGTGTTTGAATAATTCACCTCTAGAAACCTGGGCGTTTTGTTGATGGTCCTTAAACAAATCTTATTCAGGGAACTTTTGAACGGGATGGGCTACTCAACCTAAGGAAAATTTTATCTGGGCCTCACCTGCAAGGTCATGCGCAGTTTGTCTTGATATGAGATCACCATGTCGCGCACATATGGTTTCATCCTTTTGGTGTCGAGGATATGAGTACAAGTTGAGAATGGAGGTCGATGTAATTAACTCCCCACCCCTCTCCTCAAAATTACTGAACTTGTATCATAATTAGAAGAAAATTATTAATTAATGAGTTAGTACTTCAAATTTCGCAGATATCGATTTTATCTTTCATCATTTCAGTGAAATACTGAAATCAATGTTATCGGCAATTCTTCCCTTTCCCTTCAAAGTTCCTAGGTTCCTAGTCTTGTACCTCAGTACATTGGCTGGTCCTTACTTTTACTTGGTCAAACTTGTGAGATGAAGCTATAAGGTAGACTTGGGCGTAAAGAAACATTTATTAGTTAGTCTGTAGATAACTTGTCGTTACACAGATTACATTAAACAGAAAGCCCTCCTACCACTGACAAAACGAAAAAGAAAAAGAAAAGGATACAACTGACTTACTTTGATGTGGTAAACGTTCACTTTGAAATGTAGTAAGTTAGTGGTTAGAGGTGAAACATAGACAGGAAGTTAATTCCAGGGGGATATGTTTCTGGGGAGTATAAACTGTTGAATAATGAGTAATACAGAATAAGAACGTGAGTAAAACGTATAGATGTTGTAGCTGTTAACGTTGTTTAGACACAAGTCAGGACTGATCAAGGCGAACCATGGTTTAAAGCGTTCTTCTCGTGGTTGTCTTGACTTCTTTTTAGCCGCAACAGATCTCGTATCCTTCCTTTTTGAATTATATAACCAATTGTAAACGATGAACTTCAGACTATTTTCTTTCTTAGAGAGAAATCGTAAACTAGACATCTTTCAGAAGTACACGTGATACTAAAGAATAAATAAAGCTAACGCTTCAATCGGCTCTCAACCATTCATGAACAACCAAAGAACCCCTTGATATCTTTTTCACCTTGGTTGACCCGAGGTTAGCTTTGATCCTACAGACCGGGGTTAAGAGTATTCGAGCTGTCACCAGTTCATCTATATCTTCTTTTTTTTTTGGGGGGGGGGGTTTAGTACAAAACGGGATGTGAAAGCGCGTTGGCTAGTAGGTAGGGGCGGTGTGTTGTGTTCTAGAGCAAAACACTTTATTTCACGCTTCTCTAGTCCACTCAGCTTTAAATGGCTGACACTGCGATGGCCTGGCATCCTGTTGAGAGAAATGTTGTGATCCCGGTTACTTTCATTGCAGAGAAACCAGGTAACTGGTCCTGTGATTACTAAGGACTGGAGACAATAATGTCCAAAAGACTTCTTTAATGCATTTCATTTTTACAATTCATGATACATTGTTATACGTACTTTTTTATTTTTAGGAAGCACATATTGTGGAGCTTCGGTAGAATATTTGGCTGCTATTCTTACTAGAATGTAGACATCGATGTTGGTAAAAAAAAAACAAATAAATAAACTTCTTCTTACAAATATTAGACAGTTCCAAAAGGTTTCATGCACTTTACCCGATTACATAATGAAATAAAGACACCCGCTGAATCATCATCTCTGACCACTTTCTTGTCATGATTACTAACCTCACAATCCAAACTCCTAGATTCAAATCCGCATAGTTGTGCGGACGTAGTTCCCGCAATGAACTCAAATGACGCATCAGCAATATGTTCCGCTTTTACATTTACAAACTGGACTGTTTATACCTCGAACCACAACAACAGCGAGATCACAACCCGCAGCACGATTAGTGCTTCCATGCATCTCTTAGCTAGCAAGTTCTACAACCGATCCTTTTGGTCTCTTGCTAGGACGATCTCGGCCGGCTTTGCAGAATTACCCTTCCTTTTACTTAACGATCATGATATATTTGTAAGCGGTATTCCCATAGAGAAAGTAATAACATTTGCTACTGGCTTCGTAACTATCTTGACACAGTAGATATTGAATAAATTTTCCTTCAAAGATATCCCTTTCCACTCCATCAGGCTAACCACAATATACGCATATATTCCAAACGAGAAAACAAGACAAGACCACCGGCCTTGACAGTATCCCTTCCAATACCATCAAAGACTACTCTCCCGAAATGTCTTCACCAAACACTTCTCTCTCTCTCTCTCTCTCTCTCTCTCTCTCTCTCTCTCTCTCTCTCTCTCTCTCTCTATCTCTCTCACTCTCTCTCTCTCTCTCCCTCTCTCTCTGTCTGTCTCTCTCTCTCTCTCTCTCTCTCTTTCTCCCTCCCCTCTCTCTCTCTCTCTCTCTCTCTATCTATCTATCTATCTATCTATCTATCTACTATCTCTCTTACTCTCTTTCTCTCTGACTATATATATATATATATATATATATATATATATATATATATATAAACAATATATGAGTATATGCATATATATGTACATGTATGTATATACGTTCATCTACATGTACATATAGATACATAACTGGGTACATGACGAGGCAAAAGAACAAGGACAAAATGGTAAACAAGGTGCAACAAACAAGCAGGCCACATAGAAACATCCCCTTCATCAGCTGCCACCATTAAAACTCCGGCGTTTCGAAGAATTAAGGCAGTACGCATCGTTAAAATGGTTCTTCCCACGAACACAAATTAAATTGTTTTCGTGGAGGGTAGTGGCGGACGGAAAACAAGACAGGAAAACGAAACGGTGAAATAAACAAACATACATTCACACATACACCCACATATAGTTAGAGAGACATGTGTGTATGCATGTCTGTATACATGTATGTATGTATGTATGTATGTATGTATGTATGTATGTGTGTATGTATGTATGTATGTACATATATATATATCTATATCTATATCTATCTATCTATTTATCTATCTATCTATCCATATCATATATATATATATATATATATATATATATATATATATATATATAATTATTACAACTTAAAAAGGGTAAAGGATTATCAATTTATTAATTCATTAATACATCAACAATTAATAATTAATAATTTTTACCAAGCCCATCGGTATGTAAGCACCATTATTGGTGGAGAACTTATTTAAAAGTTCATATATATTTATAAACATAATTAAGGGATCAGCAAATATTTGCTTCACCATATACCGAAGTTCAGAAATACCAGCTAAAAAAGCTGAGACTCCCACAGATAGCATCACTTGTAATGCTATCTGTGGGAGTCTCAGCTTTTTGTAGCTGCTATTTCTGAACTTCGGTATATGGTGAAGCAAATATTTGCTGATCCCTTAATTATGTTTATATATATATATATATATATATATATATATATATATATATATATATATATACACACACTTAGAATTATACATATTCGTCCGAACACACATACACTCACATTCCCTCTCTATCTCTCCTTCCCATTCTCTGTCTGTCTCTCTTCCTGCCTTTCTTTCTCAAGAAAACGCACACACACAACACACACACACACACATACACATGCACACACATCGTACGAACAAACAAAACATGTTCACGCGTTAAATCATTCACAAAGACAAACTAAATTAGCGCCCTCTGCCGAATTTTAGTTCAAGGGAATTAACTCTCAATAACTATATTGTAGAGTTATTCCCCTTAGATGCTTTTTTTCTTTTTTTTTCTTTTTTCTTTCGTTTTTATTTCGAGTAGGTACTTGATGAATTATTAGGAAATAAAGTACAAATTTTACTTAGCAAACATGAAATTTACCTTTCACTTATTGCTTTGTAAGCTAATGTATGAAAGTGACTTGTGAGTTACAAGACAGTTTCAATAGGCGCAAGAGTGGCTGTGAAGCAAGTAGCTTGCTTACCAACCACATGGCTCCGGGTTCATTCCCCCTTCGTGTTAACTTGGGCAAGTGTCTTCTACTATAGCCACGAGCCAACCAAAGCCATGTGAGTGGATTTGGTAGACGGAAACTGAAAGCATCCCGCCGTATATATATATATATATGTGTGTGTGTGTGTGTGTATGGTTGTGTGTCTGTGATTGTCCCTCCACCATCGCTTGACATCCGATGTTGGTGAGTTTACATCCCTGTAACTTAGCGGTTTGGCAAAATGGACTGATAGAATAAGTACTAGGCTTACAAACAATAAGTCCTGGTGCCGATTTGTTGATTTTTTTTTTTTTTTTTTACTATATTTCTAGATTTTAAAGCAATGGGCTGTTAGAATCAGTAGCACGTCAGAGAAAATGCTTAGCGGTTCGTCTTTACGTTCTGAGTTCAAATTTCGTAAAGTGCGATTTTCCATTTCAGCGTTTAAGTGTCGATAAAATAATTGTCACTCACGTACTACTTCACCCTCCTCTCAAAATCTGCTAGCCCTGTGCCTCTTTTACGAAACTGAAATAAAAGGAGTACTACGGAAACATTGAGCTTGATGTAATCGACTAGCCCCCCTCCGACAAAATTTCAGGCCTTGTACCTTTAATAGAAAGAATTATTATTATTACTCCAAGGCGGCGAGCTGGCGGAGACGTTAGCTCACCCCGTGAACTGCTTAGCGGTATTTCGTCTGCGGTTTGGTTCTGAGTTCAATTTCCGTCGAGATCGACTTTACCTTTTATCCTTTCAGGGTCGATAAATTAAGTACCAGTTACGCACTAGGGTCGATGTAATCAACTTAATACTTTTGTCTGTCCTTGTTTGTCCCCTCTATGTTTAGCCCTTTGTGGGCAATAAAGAAATAGGAAATGTTAGCACGCCGCGCGAAATGCTCAGCAGTATTTCGTGATTTTACGTTCTGAGTTCAAACTCCACCGAAGTCGGCTTTGCCGTTCATCCTTTCGTAGTCAATAAATGAAGTACTGGGGTCGATGTAATTGACTGTTCCTCACCCCATATATATGTGTATATATATATATATATATAATATAAATATATATATATATATATATATATATATATATATATATATATATATATATATATATATATATATATATATATACATATATATATATATATATATATATATATATATATATATTTATATTTATAAATATATATGTAAGAACCTACTGTAGACAAGGCTGTAATTTCGGGGCATGGTGTAAGTCTATTACACAGACGGATGCCTATGTTTAGCTGGAATCTATTTTATCTACCTCGAAGGATGAAAATCAAAATTGAACTAGGAACTTGAAGACGGACAAAATACCGCTAAGCATTTTCCCGCTTGCTGCCTTAACCTGGCTCAATGTTATTAATGGGAAAAAAAGAAGTTAAAAAACCTTTAGTGTTCTATTATTACCGCAGTTTAATGGCAGAAACTAGAAACTGGATGACGCATTCTTATCTCGTCGTTGAAAGAACGAAATATGGAGCAAGAAACAGTCGACAACCGAAGAGGAGTGAGACTTCCCTTGGTATTTTGTCTCGTACTTGTCTCACGTTTTTTGTGTTTACACACACACACACACACACACACACACATATATATATATATATATATATATATATATATATATATATATATATATATATATATATATATATATATACGACGGGTGTCTTTCAGTTTCCGTCTACCAAATCCACTCACAAGGTTTCGGTTGGGCCTAGGCTACTGTAGAAAACACTTTCCGAAGGTGCCCCGCTGTGGGACTGAACCCGGAACCATGTAGTTGGGAAGCGAGCTTCTCGTGTGAAATTCATTGAAATTCATGAAATTCAATGCATGTCCATTGAACAATTATGTCCAAGGGATATGCATAGAGTTGTCTCCCATGCTTGCTTGTGAAAAGTTTTGAAAAGAATCTACTTTAATCATATAAATCAGTGGTTCCTGTCCTTTTCACCGAGTCGACTTCGCCTGTCATCCTTTCGGGGTCGATTAAATAAGTACCAGTTACGCACTGGGGTCGATGTAATCGACTTAATCCCTTTGTCTGTCTTTGTTTGCTCCCTCTATCTTTAGTCCTCTGTGGGCAATGAAGAGATTAGTAAATGGTAGACACAATAGTCAGTTATATATGTATACATACATGCATATATGGGCTCAGGATATTAAAAAAAAACGTCAAATACAATGAGAAACTAAAACATGGAAAACGAAATTTTTTGGAACAACGAAAACAACAGAGAAATGAGACATGCAACATAAACAGTATACCCCTTCGTCAAGTCCAAAGTTATAGGATAGCATTACACTTGAGAGAGATAAAATAAACAATTTTATTTCCGCTGGAAACATCACAGCAAAATTATAAGTTGTAATTCGTAAAATATCCGCTCTTCACATAGTTCGGGCAAAGCAAAGCTTGCTTACTCAGTCAAATGTGTTTCAGGGGACGCAACCGCAGAAAAAAAAGAAAGAATTATTTCCCTTAGTAAAAGTGACTGATGGCTGTAATATTTTATGCCAGAAAAATAAATTGCTGAACTGAATGTCATTGAATATTTATCTCTTTTAACCATTTTGGCAGTAACCTCTTGCGACCATCAATGGTGCTTTGATACGAACTCTCTATATTTTAATTTGATTTAGATTAAATCATTCCATCAATGTTTCATGATAACGAAACGCTGTAAAGCATTTTGTGTGGTATGCTAACGATTCTGCCTTTAGCAATTTTCTACTGTAGGTAGAAGGCTTGAGATTCTGAGGAGGGAGATAGTCGATTACACTCACCCCAGTGCGTTACTGGTACTTATTTCATCGACCCCTAGATGGATGACAGGCAAAGTTAACTTCGGTGGAATTTGAACTCGGAACGGAAGGATGGACGAAATGCCACTAAGCATTTTGTACGGGGTGCAAACAATTCTGCCAAATAGCCGCCTTTAACGACAACTTAATAATGATTTCAAATTTTGGCACAAGGCCAGCAAGTTCGTGGGAGGAGATAAGTCGATTACATCGACACCAGAACTCAACTGGTACTATTTTATCAACCCCCACCCCCACCTCTAAAAGATGAAAAGCAAAATCGATCTCGGCGGAATTTGAACTCAGAACGTTAAGACGCGCTAACTATTCTGCCAGCTCACCGCCCTGTGAACAACACAACACAATATCGCCTTCATTGTATAATGGGTGACATAGAATATAGTTCACATAATGTACAAGGTTATTCGCAGCACAAATGAAATTAATTGAACCGTAGCGTATTTAGTTTAAATCAGCTATGATCAAGCTGACCTGTGATGAAAACCCTTCCAACCGTAAACATCCAGTCTGCGTATATCTAGATCTACAATGTTCAGTGAGTGCCTTTCTTATTATTAAGCCAATAAGATTTAAAGGATATTTGGCTGCTATTTCTGTCAGTCCTGGAGAGAATTTCTCGATGGCCCGGCATATCTATTGTATTCTGGAAATGAAGTATTATTCTTATAGTCTAGTACGTTATAGGGAACACTACTGAACCGTAAAAATGAATTTGTGCTGTGTATTTGGCCATGTAAGAAGTATGTACTACGCGTTACGGTGAATCTGCTTAATTAAATCAAAGTATGTTAGCACAGAAAGTAATTATAGCTGAAGTATACAACCAGAACAAATTTTTGCAGATGGAAGAAATAATTAAGTTTACTCATTATTCTCCTCTTCTGTGTCTGCCTGTCCGTCCGTCTCTCTCTCTCTGTCTATGTCTGTCTATCTCTGTCTATCCTCCTCTCTCTTTCTTCGTACACAACTAATGACCTAATGTCGAAAACATATGAACTCCAAGTGAAATATCTTTATAATATCTTCCTTACTTTTCTCTTTGCTAAAATATTTTCTCCTGCCATAAGGAAGTAATATAATATAATGAATAAATCTTTAATTGAATCGTACTGAAAAGATTCGTCCAAATCGAAATAGAAGCTATATACGAAAACTAAGGTCTTTGTAACTGAATAAGAATATTAAGGACTTTACATTTGAGAGAAAGAAAACAATTGTACAGAAAAATGAATAAAATAAATGTATAAAGATTATATGTAATACAGCATTTCATTAGACTCAAATTTCTCCCACTACCACAAAAAAAAAAAAAAAAATTAATAATATTGACCTCTGTCAAGTCTAATCTCTCTTGCTATAAAATGAACGATCAATGAACCAACAGACTGCAAAGAAGTAATAATTGACAGAGACTAAAGTATGCACTAACAATGTTTAATTAAAAACCGATTGCTTTAGAACACGACGGCATTATTTCCATTTGAGAAGAAACAAGTCAAAGGTCATCCTGAGGTTGCTGCATAACACTTGAAGTCATTAATTCACCGTTAAAGGCGGGGAGGTGGCAAAATCGTTAGCGATGCGGTCAAAATGCTTAGCGGCATTTCCTCCATTTCTTTACGTTCTGATTTCAAAACCCGCAGAGGTCGACGTCAGTTTTTATTCTTTTGTGGTAGATAAGCTATGTACAAGTTGAGCACTGAGGTTGAAGCCGTTCCAGCCACGACCGTCCATTTTGTTGTATGTCAGTGATCATACTACCTGATGTATCCAGCCATTTTTCTTTTTAATATGGTGGAGAAGATTCCGCCGAGGTCAACTTTGTCTTTCATCCTTTCGGGGGGGGGGGGGGGTCGATGAATTAAGTACCAGCTGCGTACTGGAGTCGATCTAATCGACTGGCCCTCTCCTCCAAAATTTCGGGCCTTGTGCCTAGAGCAGAAAAGAATATGGCGGAGAAGATTTCATGGAGAGAAAGAGAGCGCAGGCGGGCGAGCGACAGAAGGAGAGAGGGAGCGGGGAAGAGAAAAAATCTTCAGAGATGTAGCATGTCTGTGTCAGCTGCTATTTCTTGCAAGTCAAAGAACTACGCCGAGCAGTGACTCCCAGACTTTCCTATAGGTTCCAAGGAAATATTTGTTTAATTTTCACATATTCTATTCATAACATTTCACATTTGAAGATAATAAAATCCAGTTTTCTAAAAGCCGTTGTCTTAGACTGAACCACGTACAAATGTTATGAATGCGGACACCCTAAGTAAAGAACCTTTGGCATAGAGATTAACTCATTGGGTTGTCTGTATCTGTGTGAGTGTAACTGTTTCGGAGAGAGAGAGAGAGATAGAGAGAGAGAGAGAGAGAAAGAGAGTGTGTGTGTGTGTATGTGTGTGTGTGTGTGTGTGTGTATGTGTGTGTGTGTGTGTGTGTGTGGAAAGACAGGGGAAAGAGAGAGGGGGAAAGAATAAGTTACTTTGCCTATCGTATAAACGTATGTATGTACGTATATATGTATGTATGTATGTATATATACACACACTCACACATGCACACTCAACGCACGCACGCACGCATAAAACTCACACATATAACATACACACAGAGACATATATATAGAGAGAGACAGGAAGACAAAGAGAAAGAGACAGGGAGAAAAAGAAAGAGAGGAAAGACAGAGAATGCGTGTTATTCACACACACTACTCATAACACACATGCACACACACACACACACACACACATACACGCACGCACAACACATGCATACACACACATCACACACCTAGCGATGGCATGCACAAGACACACACATACGCACACACATACGTGGAGGGAGACAACGTGAGAGAAAGAGAGAGATAGAGAGAGAGAGAGTGTGAGAGTTAGTCGGTGAGAGAGAGAGAGAGAGAGAGAGAGAGAGAGAGAGAGAGAGAAATAGAGAGTGAGAGGAGAGAGAGTGAGATGAGAAAGAGAGAGGGGAGGAGAGAAAGGCAGCCCAGCTGAGAAGCTAACATAGAGCGTACACAGAAATGATGTTCGGCCGATTAACGTACGTAATGGCAACAACAAGACAACGGGAAGTTTACTTATTTGAGCAGAGGACGGTGTTACGAGCAACGGACAATGCTATATAATGGTTAATTATCCTGCCTCGCTTCTAAACGATTATAAAGACAGCAGAATGAAACGAAACAAAACGAAAATAATACAGAAAAAAGAACAACAAATAAATAGATAAGAAATAATTGTAGTTATAAAGTCTTAAGCCGTAATATTTGTAAGAACATTTTGTTACAACTGAAGAGATTTTTGCCTGAGATAAAATAAAGGGAGACAATAGAGAAATGCAGAATTGAATCAGCGAGGATGTAATGACACAACAAACCAGTCGTGAATTAGTAAGACTTACCGTATAAAGTGGATTTCTCGCTTGAACAGATTCCGAACAATGGCTCACCTGCTACTTGTGAAAAGGTTCTTCATAAAAATAGCCTTTTGTGTTTGTCGCGAAATCTATAATATTTCAAATCAATGGCGGTAAGAAATGTCGTTGGTTGTGGATCTTTTATGCGGATAACTTTATTTTAGATAAACACACAGACACACACACACGCATAGACACACACAGACACACACAGACACACACACAAACACACACACACACACACACACACAACACACACACACACACACTGACGCTTACACATACAAACATGCATCCATACATCCAAACATACACTCTCTCTCACACACACATACGCATATATATATATATATATATATATATATATATATGGGACAGAAACAGAGGGAGAAGAGAGAGAGAGAGAGAGAGAGAGAGAGGAGGAGGAGGAAGGGAAGAAATATGAAAGAAAGGGACAGAAGTAGGGAGAGGAGTGAAACGGAAAGAGAGGAAGAATAAGGAGAATAGGAAAAACAGTAAGGGGGTGATAAAAACAGATAGGAGAGAGGATGTGCATATGTGTGTGTGAGTGTGTGTGTGTGTGTGTGTGTGTATACATACATACGTACATACGTACATACATACATACATACATACATACATATATACGAGAGGCAAAGTATCTCTGAAATTTATTTCAAACACACACACACACACACACACACACACACATACTTACGAGGGAGCGCTGAAAAGTACCTGGTGTTAATGCTAATGCGAAAGGCCTGGTTGGAGACCCAGACTTCCGAGTTTTTTACAGGGCTTAGAAAAACATGAAAGACCGATGCAATAAGCGTGTGAATCTCAGAGGAAAATACGTTGAATAAAATCAGAATTAACCGATTCTCCTATATCTTCTTTTACCCAAAGCTGGAAAGTTTTCAGCGCCCCTATACGACGGGCTTCTTTCAGTTTCCGTCTACCAAATCTACTCACAAGGCTTTGGTCGGCCCGAGGCTATAGTAGAAGACATTTGCCCAAGGTGCCACGCAGTGGGAATGAACCCGGAACCATGTGGTTGGTAAGCAAGCTACTTACCACACAGCCACTCCTTCGCCTATATTCATAAATACATACACACACATAGATAGATAGATAGATAGATAGATAGATACATTTCTTTTATTAGCCACACAGGGCTCAACGAAGATGGGACAAATACAATGTAGAGCTTTTCTTTTTGGGAGGGGAAAGGAAGGAAAAAAAAAAAAAAAAAAAAAATTGGTGGTGTCGATCAAAAGGGATCGTAGGAAGGGGAAAAGGGGCAGTTCGATCAAAAGGGATCGAAAAGAAAAGGAAAGGCCGATCAATAGGGATCGTGTATCACACAGTAATGTTCTCGTGTAAAAAGAGGGGAGGACAGTTTAGGTTTAGCCGTGGAAGGAAAAGCCCACGGAAAAGACCACGGTAACCTTGGTCAATATTCTCATTGAAGAAACTATAACAGTAAGTGACTCTCTTTTGCCTTTTTGTTTTATTTTTATTTTTTCTTGTTCATAGGGTTATGCTCAAGATGGCTCCGTCGTTCACACGTGCCATCCTTGCTACATTCACCCATCTTTTTTTGAAGCATTCACTAGACAAGACTTCCCTTTCTACTCTCAACTTCCTCTTCAGGTGATACTTGAAGAAGTTGATGAGAGATTGCCCAGAGAGGAAAGTCTTTGTCTCTAGACCTTTCAGACGCGTCCACCATACACATTCTTTCGCCATAGCCACAAGTACGATGAAAATAGCTCTTCCTTCCCGTTTGAAGGAAGGAGGCGCGACAATATTCACGATAGACTCGGCTGATAGACCGACTCGTCCCACACGCGATAGCAGTTGTTCGACGTAAGCCCACAGCTCGGAAATGGTGGGACACTGTACGAGTGCGTGCAGAACGGTTTCGTCGCTCTGCCGGCATCTCGGACAGGTCGGCCCCGTGTTTCTCGAGCCATGCCTGTAGAGCTTATCCCGAACGGGTAGTGCTTCTCGATAGCACTGCCAGGCCAGGGATCTCTGGAAGTTGTCCATAGGTCCCGGCCCGAAGGTCGTCTTAAACAGGCGGGTCAGGTATTCCTCGTCGACGCCCAGGTTCGCCCCGAGATCGTCGTCGTACCTTCCCTCCACTAATCCACTATAGAATGCGTTAGTTGTGATGCAGTCGCTCAAGGTTGACCCGGGTTGTTGGAGTTGCCGAAGAGCAGCGCGACACACGCGGTGCCATTCGCCCTTCCTCGGCCTCTTCTTGATCCACGACTGCAGTTCGGTCATGGAGACGAGCTGCGGGAAAGCGCGCCGCACAAACGGTGACCACACCTGTTCACCGCTGTCTACGTAGAGCCGGAGATGTCGCAGTCTCAGCGCGTGTCTGCGCATCATCAACCACGGCATGCCCAGTCCTCCTTTTAACGGGTGTTGGCAGCAAACGGATCGCCTAACCATCGGAACGCTTCCTTTCCACAAGAAGCGGAAGAGGATGCGCTCCAGTTTGGTGATGGTAGGGTCGGGACAAGGAACGACGGTCAGGCGGTAGTAGATGACGGACGCGATGTACGTGTTCGCCACCTCCGCCCGACCTTTCAGGGAAAGCTTCCTCTCGGCCCATTGCCGGGCTAGAGTGGCCACCCTTCTCGTTATCTCGTCCCAGTTCTTCTCCGTTTGGAGGTCTGGACCAAACCAGACCCCGAGCATCTCAACCGGACCGTCAGTCCAACGTCCCACGACGGAGGCGCTACTTGACGGCATGGGGTTGCTTCTCCAGGTGCCGAGCCGCAAGCCCACTGACTTATCCCGGTTGATTTTCGCTCCCGTTACCGCTTCGTAGTCTCTCAGTGTCTCGCCGACAAGCTCGATGTGCTTTTGGCTAGACACTATGACGGTGACGTCGTCCGCGTATGCCGACACGCTCGTCCCGCATCCCAACTCTCGCGGGATGCCCCTCAGCGTCGCCAGCTTCCGCAGTAGTGGCTCGAGAGTCAACACGTACAGAAGCGACGAGAGGGGGCATCCCTGACGGACCGAACGTGCAATGTCGAAGGGTCTTGATAGATGCCCATTGACGCGAACTACCGAACGGATGCCTCTGTACAAGGCAGCCATCCAACCGCGGAAAATGGGACCGAAGCCGGCTGCTATGAGGACAGCCTCCAAGTATTGGTGGTCTACCCTATCGAAAGCTTTCGATTGATCTAAATTGATCAGGGCCCCACCCATGCCAGGTTCCTTAACTACCCTCTCTATGATGTAGCGCATAGATAGATAGATAGATAGATAGATAGATAGATAGATAGATAGATAGATAGATAGAGATGTAATTCACACACACATAGATGTATATAATCATTTTCTTTCTTTATATTTGTGGACGGTGTGTTCTCTCAAGAACTTCAATACTTTGAAATGATTTCTCCATTAATAGTTTGCCCCGAAGCATCTGCTTGCAGATATTCAAGTTGCACACGAATATTGCTTATATTCCCCGTATAGTCTTAAAAATTTATTTTATTGAAGAAAAACTTCCATTTCTAGCTTTCAGCTACATTGTGCAGCATGCTATACTTTTTTATATATATATATGTATTCTTTCTTTCCCTTGCCTTCTCAATATATATATATATATATATATATATATATATATATATATATATACATGCATACACATACATATATACATATATAGGATATAATTTCTAGATCCTATAAGTCTCATTGCTCTGAAAATACAACGGTCGGACAAACTTGTATGGCGTGCTGTATATTTTCAGTGGTATGAAATTAATGGTAGCTCGAATTTAAATTCTGTGTAAATTAGATGACAATAATCTCTCACTGGATGGCGTATTTCTTTTGTTAATCCTACAGTATTTCTTTTGTTAACCCTAGAGTACATCATGTATATATAAAGCATGAAATAGGGAGTAGTAAAGCAGTCAACAACTAGCGAGGAGTTACCTTCTTCTGGTGCTTTGTCCTGTATTTATCTCTCGTGGGTTTACGTATTTTTCGCTCTTTGGTGATGTCCTCTACTTAATAAGTATTTTATATATATATTCTTTTATTCTTTTATTCTTTTATTCTTTTACTTGTTTCAGTCATTTGACTGTGGCCGTGCTGGAGCGCCGCCTTTAGTCGAGCAAATCGACTCCAATACCAAAGCCCAGTATTCATTTTATCGATCTCTTTTGCCGAACCACGTAACTTAGCCGTTCGGCAAAACGCTCCGATAGAATAAGTACGGGCTGTATCACTTTTGAGTGAAAAGTTACTTTCTCTCTTTTAGGTTTTTTCTGAAGAAGGACACTGTCTCAAACGGTCGAATTTGCATTCCACACACCTATTTCATTGCACTCGTTTTGTGAAATTATATATATATATATATATATATATATATATATATATATATATATATATATATATATATATATATATATATATATATATATATATATATATATATATATGTATATATATATATATGTATATATATATATGTATATATATATATATATATATATATATATATATATATATATATATATATATATATATATATATGTATATATATATATATATATATGTATATATATATATGTATATATATATATATATATATATATATATATATATATATATATATATATATATATATATATATATATATATATATATATATATACATACATATATATATATATATAGTTGATTATACATTTTGTATATTGGAGACTAACGGTTTATAAGTTAGGCTTACAAGATACATATCTTAA
>NC_142947.1:12471512-12479012 GCF_046866305.1 Octopus bimaculoides
CCAGCTCGTTTGTGGCCTTTACCATTTATTGACAAAAGGCTCACTGGTTCTTACGAGCTAACTATACGTTTTGCTGAAACGTAGTTACTACTGCTGCTTTCAGTGAGTACAATGGCGAGGATCATGTTTGAGTTAGCAACAGTACACACGTTGCTTTCATCGCTATATTCTGCTGTAGCAGCGAGAACAGCGGTAATGATGGTGGTGGCGTATTTTCAGAGGTTCTAAAATTTGATTGCTTTTGATTGAGCAGGTGTTGCTGGCGTTGTTTTTAGCTTGAATTCTGTTGTTGTTGTTGCACTTTGTCAGATTAATGTTGCTATTGCTTTTATTGTTTCTGTTTGGCATATCGTTCTTATTACTCTATTCTTACTGCCACCTGTTGTGGAGGTGGCGCTGGCGGTATTACTTACGAAACTTTAGACGGGGAATTCTCTGATCACAGAAAATAAGAGAGCGAGTTTGAGATGGCAAGACGAAATTTGTTCTCGAATTTACTTCCAACTTCCCGTTGATTGGTTAACTCGACATCTTTTAAATTAATGTTCTGTTTTTCAAATCTATATTTTGAAAATATTTTGTTTCCAATTTCAGACACAATGGACATGAAAAGTCGAAAACCAATAATTCCTGATAGATCGGGATTAGTTATACAGCAAAGAGAATAACGAATGTTTCCTCAAAACCATTCATTAAAAGAGTAAACAAACATTTATTGTTGAAGGTATGGATAAGAAAAACCAACCATAACTAACAAAGCTTACCAGATCAAAACAACTTATATTTGTAACAATAACTACGTATATATATATATATATATATATATATATATATATATATATATATATATATATACAAATATATATATATATATATATACAAATACACAGATATATACACAGATGTACAACTACATATATCAATATATATATATATATATATATATATATATATATATATATATATATACATCTTATACATGTATAAACACACATATACACACACACTCACGAACACCCACACAGACACTCGCACATACATATGTATATACAGTATATCTTCACAGGGAGGAAGCAGTGTATCAGATAATTGTAATGAGAGTTCCAAACATGACACAACAGACTAACGGATATTATAATATATAGTACTGAAAGATTTGCTCAGTCTTCTATTAACAATTATTTAAATAAAACGACAGATGCTCTTACGATGGAGTGCAAAATGGAAAATGGCGGCTTAGAGAAGTATGTGTGTTAGGTAGATATATATATATATATATATATATATATATATATATATATATATATATATATATATATATATATATATATATATATGCGCGCGTGTCTGTGTGTGTAAATATATATCTATATATCTATTAATCTATATATAATATATATATTTATATGCATGTAAATATATAAATATATATGTGTATACAAACATACACATACAAACACATACACACAAACACATACACATACATACACACACACATACACATATCAGTATATCTTGTACAATGTTTCCCAACAATGACAGCCATAGATGTCGGGTTCCGTTTGTGTTTTCTGAACAGAATTAAACTGTCAATCTTGACTGACTTAAACATAAGCCCCAACTGTCACAAGTCGTGCGATATCATTTCTTTTCCTGTTAGTTTCTCTCGATACACGTAATAAGCTCTTCTTCGCACAAACACAACGAACCGCTAACGCTTTATCTCTACTACTATTACCACTACTACTACTACTACTACTACTACTACTACTACTACTACTACTACTACTACCACCGCCACCACCACTACCATGACTGCTGCTGCTGCTACTACTAATACTACTACTACTACTACTACTACTACTACTACTACTGTGGTCGCCACCGTTTCTGTTGCTGCTTCTTGAGATTTCGTGAAACGGACTTCGGGAATACACACACACACACAGGCAGGCACACACACACACACACACACACACACACACACACACACACACACACACACACAGAGGCACGCACACTCACACAACACACACACACACATACACACACACACACACACACACACACACACACACATTATGTCACTATCGATCTGCAGTATAGTCGAGATCGTTGCCTCGCAACAACGAGAACTCGCGCTCGCTCTTACTGCATGGTATCTTGTGCAATTATATATTTTTTTATATCCTCGAGGCGACCCATAATCTGCGCGTGAAATTGGGCGGGCGGAAACTACATACAAAACTGCTGGTTAGATTGTACTTGTAATTCACCCTTATTACATTTTGTAAGTTACACCCTTACCAAACGCGGTCTTTTCTTAGAACTAAGTTGAGCGGTTCACTCCGCTACTTAATCTTACTTTCAATTGATCGAACTACTAAGTCATCGTCACCAGACGACGAAGATCTACCACCGCGCAAGGAGCCATATGGACGATCACTGTGCTAGTAATAGCTGCCAAATAGCTCTGAAACTACTCAGTGCCATATTAAAAAAGGAAAGGACATTTTTGAATAATGTAGTTTTGGTTGATGGGATGATCTCTGCAGTAGATCATAGATCTGCCTTCTTAATCTGAAATTTCTCTTCTCATGTTACTTCGAGAATCGAACAGCCTTTTTACAACTGAAAACTTACTTCAGCTTGCAGGTTTAGAGACCTTATATAAGAAGGAAGTGAGAAAAAGATGTTATGATGTAGAAAGCCGTAGTTATGGCTGTTAAGAAGTTCATTTAATAATCCCATGGTCTTAGGTGCCGACTTGGATTGCACTGCATGGTAGATTGGTCAAGTGTCCTCTGCTACGCCATGAGGTGATTAATAGTTAATCAATGACATTTGGTAGGCAGAGACGTTGTACAAGTCCACCATATGCATGCATACATAGATGCATATATGCATACATAGATGCATATATGCATACATAGCACATATATACATAGTACAAACGCACACACACGCACACGTACACACATTCACAAACGCACATCTGTAAAAATACAGATACACATTCGTACGTAAAGATACAATACAGATGAAAGCTTCTTATTCGGCGGTTATATGATATTTATTTCTCATTGGTGCATTTTTTTTTTTACTATTTCGTAACTTGCTATAACAATGAAATGAGAACCGAGCAAGCTAATACGGTTGTTATAATTGAGAACTGCGTTTTGAAACCAGTATTCCAGCATGGTGACCTAACCAAATATCATAAACCTGTAAAGAACAAAAAAAAAAAAAAATGAAAAGAATATGTAGACGTAAGTGTGTGGTAAGAAGCTTGCTTCCTAACCACATGGTTCCGGGTTCAGTCCCACTGTGTGGCATCTTGGGTAGGTGTTTTCTTCTATAGCCTCGGGCCAAAGCATTGTGAGTGGATTTGGTCGACGGAAACCAAAATTCATGGCAATATGTTTCTGCAGTAATGGCTTTTCTGGGTTTTAAGAAGTTGTAGTAGATGACTCCAAGAAAACACAACCAAGCAGTCACCATAGCCTTCTTTTTGAACAGCTCGGGTTTAGGGAAGGTTTTCGCGGCGCTTCATTTTGGTCCATCTACTGCGAAGACGTTTCTTTATTATTGCACAGAATCCACTTTTTATCGCAGAATCCACTTTTTATCGCAGAATCCACTTTTTATACGATCAAGAAATGGGTCGGTTATAGAGAAGAAACGACGAACAAATTTCATATCTCAGCATTTTCTGATTTTTCGATCGCATGCAAATGATTGCAGGCAGTTTTCTGGCTAACTTAAAATTCTTTTGCCAGAACTCGAGTGGTTTTACGTGTTATTTCTTTACTACCCACATGGGGCTACTCACAGAGGGGACAAACAAGGACAGACAAACACGGATTAAGTCGATTATATTGACCCCAGTACGTAACTGGTACTTATTTAATCGACCCCGAAAGGATGAAAGGCAAAGTCGACCTCGGCGGAATTTGAACTCAGAACGTAGCGGCAGACGAAATACGGCTAAGCATTTCGACCGGCGTGCTAACGTTTCTGGTTTTACGTGTATCTCTCCCAATGACGATCTGTAGTTGACCATCATCGATGAGAGATGGGCGTCCACTATGGTCACGATCATCAAGGCTCAGGTCTCTAATTTGAAATCGTTTAAACTATTTTCGAGCTGACCACTCACTGCTCATTTCCTCACCAAACGTTTCGTTGAAATCGCAAGCAGTTTCAATAGCAAAATAGCTCGAATATCGCGCTTCGACAATTCCGTGTTAGATTGTTGTAACCACGGTGAAAAATAGAAAAAAATGTCAATTTATTGATGCATTTGGGCAAGTCTATGACTGTATTATCAGACAATTACCAAAATGTGGTTCAAAAACTTCAAAACTCTGCAAAAATCCGATACAAATTCTTCATGGTTCAAAACGTTGTTTACTTTTTACTCAACTTTATATGTATGTATGTACGTATGTATGTATGTATGTATGTATGTATGTATGTATGTATGTATGCATGTATGTATGTATGTATGTATGTATACGTATACATATATACACCATGTATCATATTTACATTCATACACGTATTTCTATCTATCTATCTATCTATCTATCTATCTATCTATCTATCTATCTATCTATCTATCTATCAAGCTGTATGTCTATCTATTTATATATTTGTGTGCGTGCTTGGATTGTAAATGAATTCATTATAGGTCTGTCTGCATGCGTGTAATTAAATTCACAAAATTAAGAAATTTGATACATTCATGTACACACACACACACACACACACACACACACACACATATATCTCAAATGATGAACGTACATTTAATATGCATGTATCTATATATTTGTATATAGATATGTGTAGATGTATTTGTAAGTATATAAATGTATATATATATATGTATACATATATATATATATATATATATATATATATATATATATATATATATATATATATATATATATAAATACATATATATATACATATATATATATATATATATTTATATATATATATATATATATATATATATATATATATATATATATATACATATATATATATATATATATATATATATATATATATATATATATATATATATATATATATATATATATATATATATATATATATATATATATATATATATATATATATATATATATATATATATATATATATATATATATATATATATATATATACGTATGCATGTGTACACACACAAAGATACATACATACAAAATATATACAAACACACCCAGGCAGAGTAATGGATGTAGTAGCGGTCGGTTGCAATTATCTAACATTGAGTTTGCTAGTAAAACAAATTAAATACTGCAGTGATAAACACTCCATAGTCAACAACAAACAACAACAGCAATAAAAACAACAACAGCAGAATATTTAACAATCTTAGTATTGTTAAAAGTGAACTTTGTGAGGAATTTTAATCAAAACTTTTAACCGTACAGACAGATTGAGGCCAGAGCGTGTCGCAAATTGAATAACTAACAAGACGAGTGAAATGAGAGGCAGAGATAGTAAGAGAAAGAAAGAGAGCGAGTGAAATAGAAAAATACAGTGAAACGAAGAAAGAGAGAGAGAGAGAAAGAGGGAGAGAGAGAGAGAAAAAGAGAGAGAGAAATCCTGATAAGGAAAGATTGAACGATTAACTTGTCCTGATGGCTGCTGGTTCTTTGCTTAGCTGACTCAATGAATGAATGAAAATCACTAAAACAAACCAACCAACCAACAAACAAAGAAATAAATGGAATTATTATCAAATAACAATGACGGGATTAAAATGATATTGTTTTGTAACGTTAATTATATTTCTACGTGTTTTATTATCGATTTTAAAAAAGAACTTGTTTGTTTTTGCTTGAAACCAAAAACTGTTAATTAAATTTTATCATACCCATCAGTGACTTTTGATATCGTTGTTGCTGTTATTTAGCCGAAGCTCAATAATGATTATTCTGAACTCTCATCAAAGGTAGTTTTAGCCATAACCATCATGTCTTTTATACAAGACAACGTATCTAAGACCACCTTTATCTTGTAAAAACTGTACTGTTTGATTTTAGTCCTGAGCAATACCTAAAACTGTACTCGGCGGTGCAGTTCCAGTTCGGGTTCCCAGGGAATTTTGGTGAGTTATAGACTTACTCTATGGTCACCGATACTCCCAGGCTCGCTCTGATCTGGGATGTCCTTATTTTCCTAGTATCTCAGTTATGGGTCAAATAGCAGAATACGTCCTTGTGGCTAGAGCATGCAAGATTAGGAGTCAGGTTGGCTCACCAGCGTATGAATATGTTCTAACGTCACAGGAACCAGTTCTTCAGCTTAAGGAGTAAACAGGTTATGTAGCTATATATGGGGATATAGCATATTACTCTACTTCTGGTATTTGAGTACTCTTTTTTCCACCTTGTTGCACATTCTATGTGCTTACTCCGGTATATATATACATGAGTGTTTATGTGTGTGTGTGTGAGTTATTTTGAATGGTGTCAAATCTATTTTCATATCTCACTCGCTTCTAGTTGTTAGCTGAAGATTGTTTGAAATTGTTTGCGCTATTTTGATATTTCTTCTGGATCTTTCTAATCTCACTAACCTGAATTTTGCTTCTTATCTGTTCATGTTCGCTAAAATAAAGTACCATTGAAGTACTGGGGTCACTGTAATCGACTAGTCCCTTCCCCCAATATCTATAGTGCCTATAATAGAAATAATAATAATAATAATAATAATAATAATAATAATAATAATAATAATTATTATTATTATTATTATTATTATTATTATTATTGTGGTTTCTTTTCATTATAACTTTATTTCAGTTGCCTTAGTACCGGCATTCTCCGGAGGCCAAGAGTAGCAAGGGCACTTTTGTTTTGCTATGCATGCTAGAATTATCACCACGTTTATTTCATTTTAGATGGATAGTACTTATTATTATTATTATTATTATTATTATTATTATTATTATTATTATTATTATTATTATTATTATTATTATTGTTCTTGTTGTTGTTGTTGTCGTTGTTGCTGTTGTTGTTGTTGTTTTTGTTGTTGCTGTTGTTGCTGTTGTTATTGGTTGAGCAGCGAGCTAGCAGAATCGTTAGCAGGTTGTACAAAATGCTTAGCGCCGTTTCTTCCGTCTTTTGCTTCTGAATTTAAATTGTCACCGAAATCGCCTTTGCCTTTCATTCTTTGGGAGTTGATTAAATAAAGTCCCCGACAAATTTTGGGGTTAACTCCTTCCTCTACAACTGCTGTGTTTGAGCCAAAATTTGAAACAATTATTACGATTGGTTAAATTAGTGGATTGACACTTTGAGTTCACAACCCCATTATAAAACGGCTTGACAATTCATCCTCCAGTGTTACTTAAAATACATGTCTAACATGGAAAGAAGGCCACACAATATGGACAGAAAGGGTGTAATCCAGGTACTACAGAATGTTTTTGTATTTGTAAGCTGCAATGAA
>NC_142947.1:12484012-12504012 GCF_046866305.1 Octopus bimaculoides
GTCTGGTACAGCTGGAGAAACAGGGAACTCCTCAGTGAATCGCTCGTACTTATTTCAGCAGTGTAGATTAGAGCTATGTAAAAATGACGTGCCTTAAAATGGCCTACGCTTTCTAGAATCGAATTCAGGACGTAGAGTTTTGAGCCCAGTAACTTAACCACTAAGCTATGCATTTATTATTTAAAGATTCGGGGTTGACAATACACTTACATGTGTTTATACTAACATACGTACATATGAACATCTATCTATCTATCTATCTATCTATCTATCTATCTATCTATCTATCTATCTATCTATCTATCTATCTATCTATGAGTCTGTCTGTCTATCCGTCTGCTTGATGATTTTTTCATAGTGGGATTTTCGATCAGGTGATGTCAATGCAGGAACACGAATTTGTATCCTGCACCATGTATGTATGTATCTCTCTCTCTCTCTCTCTCTCTCTCTCTCTCTCTGTATAAATATATATATGTGTGTGCTTGTGTGTGCGTGTATGTATATATATATATGTATAAACACATGTATGGACATCAATTGAATTTGTACAGCGTACTTCTGTAAGAGAGGGTGTGTATGTGTGTATGTGTAGTAGTGCTCGCACGCTTGGGTGTGTTTCAATGTCTGCGTACGTACGTACGTATGTGTATCCGTCAGCGGAATCAGGTCAGGTGGGCAACCAAGAAAGTCAGAGTAGTGATATTCAACGAAGGCTGTTTTTGTTATTGTTAATTAATCAAATGATATTGAGGAGGTCGTGTGATAAATTATCTTATCGAATAATAATAATTATCAGATCGTTTTGTTTTCGTTTATCACACGAGAAAATATTGAACGTCTTAAATATCCATTAATTCTGCCAATATTTGTCTTGAATAAACTACTTGAGATTGTTATGTAGCTCGTTCGTTAAATGTATTGTTGTTGTAGTCGTCATCACCGTCGTCATTGTTGTTGTGGTTGTTGTAGTTGTTTGTCGATTGTTATATTTCATCAGCCACTCTGGATGTTATTATAGTAGCTGTTACCGATGGAGATTGTTCAGCTTCTTCTTCGTTAATTTGGATATGGCCACCAACGTGAATGGCATCCTCATTGTTGTCTAGATGTTCATCTTCATTATCATCCTTATCATCACTGTCGATGTCGTCATCATCATTATCACCATGTCCATCACCGTGTAGTCGTCCGTCGTCCGTCGTCCTCTTCGTCATCTGTCGTCCGTCGTCCGTCGTTCGTCTTCGTCATCCGTCGTCGTCCGTCGTCGTTTTCGTCATCCATCGTCGTCGTCGTCCGTCGTCGTCCGTCTTCGTCGACCGTAGTCGTCCGTCGACGCCGTCGTCATCATCATTATCATCACCACCAACGCAGTGTCGTCGTCCTGGTCATCGTCGTCACCTCCGAAAAGATGAAAGATAAAGTCGATCTCAGCGGAATTTGAACTCAGAACGTAAAGACGTACGAAATGCCGCTAAGCATTTTACCCGGCGTGCTAACGATTCTGCCAGCTCGCTGCCTTTGATTTCAATATTATCGAGAATTCTTTTTTCTTGCAAGATAAGATGATACCATGCCGTAAGCAAAACTGAAAAATAATAGATTGCTTCTGCATAGTTCCAAACACTTTTCTGAGTTTAATTATTACCAGCGTAGCATTAGTTTCAATGCGATCGTCACCAGGCCAGTCAGACTGGCAAGCACACAATCGTCGTCATAACTCTGCCGGTATCTACTAGTGTTAAGTATGGATTAGTTCTAGAGATATAACACCAACTTAATAACGTTTCCTAACATCAGAGTCGATGTATAGTAATTGTATCTTCAAAAGCCATCGAATAAGTAGCAAATGTATATTACAGACAGCTAAAATTCATCCTTTGTATGCTAAGCGCTGTTTTGCAGTCCTCCAGAGAACTTAAGAAAGCAATACGAAATAATTCCAATTCTTTTGCATGTTAATTATAACATTTTTAGTAATGAACAGTCGACTTATTAATCATTGGCAATTTAAACTCTAATTCCTTAACAGAATTTTCAGTTTGTCTACTTATTGCTCAGTCCCATTCTTTTATTCTTTTACTTGTTTCAGTCATTTGGCTGCGGCCATGCTGGAGCACCGCCTTTTTAGTCGAACAAATCGACCCAAGGACTTATTCTTTGTAAGCCTAGTACTTATTCTATCGGCCTCTTTTGCCGAATCACTAAGTTAGGGGGATGTAAGCACACCAGCATCGGTTGTCAAGCGATTGTGGGGAGACAAACACAGACGCACAAACACAGACACACACACACACACACACACACACACACACGCACACACACACACACACATATATATATATACGATGGGCTTCCTTCAGTTTCCGTCTACCAAATCTACTCACAAGGCTTTCGTCAGCCCGACGCTATAGTAGAAGACACTTGAAGTGTTTTGCCAAGAACGCAACGCACTGCCAAATCTGATAAGCGAAAAGCGAACGTGAGTTCAAAAACCTTAGCACTAAGCTACGCGCCCACACAGCTTTACAAATAATTTCTAATTAAACGGGTTCTCCCTAAATACTCTTTAAATAAGATGATTAATAAACTTCGAAAAGTCGGTTAGTATTATTTGAAGTTCTTTAATTTCATAACATTAATTACATTAAAATAACAAAAAATATTTTGGCATTAAATAAATCGATTAATTTTTTTTTTTTTAATGTTATGATTAGATTAAAAATAAAATGTAAAGTTAATAGTAACCATTTTGAATTTTTGTGTTATCTTCTAGACGGCACATCGTTATTCTGAATAATGATTTTAATAGGGTCGAGTAGAGGCCGCTGCATATGGGTTATTATAACGAAAAGGTTGGTGGTGTGAAGTAGTTTACAAACTAGATACTTACGCAAACCATTGAAATGCATTACTGGTACTAAAGATATCAGTTACGCAGTATGATTATCGCCAGAATCTTATACACGGCAAGATCGTGATATGAATAATCACAGCTGCTACGATACAGCATACAATAACGGTGCAGGCGTTGCTGTGTGGTTACGAAGTTTATGTCACAGCCGTGTGGTTCCGAGTTCGATATTACTGTACGGTATGTATATGCTACTAACTTCACGAGCTGCGAAATACCTTCAGAGAGGAATTTGCGTCGAAGCCCATTATCCCGCTTACTCTCTCGCTCTCTTTCGCTTTCTCACTCTCTCTCTCATTTATAAATATATATATATATATATATATCGCAGCGTTACTCATTTTTTTTGCCAACTGAGTGGACTAGAGCAACGTGGAATGAAGTGTTTTGCTCAAGAACACAACGCGCCGCCCGGTCCAGGAATCGAAACAACAATCTTACGACCATGGTGCTGACAGCCTAACCACTAAGCCACGTACCTCCACTCTCTAATAGAAAAACCGATATATTAATGATCGCTTGTTGTGTATCACAACACGTAACAGTAATAATAAAGGAAACAATACTTCTACAGACACAAAATCCCTGATCGAAACGCCTACTAATATATGACACTATGATCGGAGCTAATTTATGAATACAACGAACACTAAATATAAATAACCCACAACAGCAATTGAAACCTGCCTTACAAGACTCATATTAATCAAGTTTTAGTCACTGAAGGATATACACACAAGCTGGTGTCACATTTTTCCATTTGGACATATATAACTGTAAATTTTCTGGCTTGACATGACAAAGTAGGTCCAAAAACACAGGTACAAGCGCACACACGCACAGCCGCACACACGCACAGGCGCACACACGCACAGGCGCACACACGCACAGGCGCACACACGCACAGGCGCACACACATCAATGTACAAGCTCATATACACCATGCCCTAACACTAAAAAAATGTGACACTTTACACACACATAAATAGTATACACTTATACATATACACATATTCACATATAAAAATAATTACACACACACACACCTATATACTCACCTACATATGTATATATACATATGTAAATATATATACACGCAAAATCTCTCTTTCCCTCTCTCTCTCTCTCTATATATATATACATGTATATATATATATATATCTATATATATATATATATATATATATATATATATATATATATATATATATATATATATATATATATATATATATATATATATAACATACATATATATGGTCGATTTGCTCGACTAAAGGCGGTGCTCCAGCATGACCGCAGTCTAATGACTGAAAGAAGTAAAAAGGGTAAAAGGGTATATATATCTACAGACAGTGAGAGAGCTTTAGAGAAAGAAAACTAGATAGATAGATTAATTAATTTTATAATGTCTATGGAATCAATTATTTTGCTTAATGAACTGCTCATTTTTATTATTATTGTTTCTGGTTTGCCTTGTTTTGACGAGCAAGAAATACACACAGACACGCACACACAAGCGCGTGCATACATACAAAAGTACATAGATAGGTACATACGTACATACATTTATACATAAATATATAGCCACATGCATAAATACATACGTACTTAGATGCATAAATACATACGTACTTAGATGCATAAATACATACATATATAGATATCTTCATAAATGTCCAGTGCCCAAGAGTACATTTTATGATCATACAACATACTATCTTCACCCAGATGTTCAACATGGCTTCGAGACAGAAAAAAAATATACATTGAAACTTTCAGCTTTTGTTAAGTGTTTTCGTATAATATATATTCGTCGATATGTCTTTCTAAAATTTTCTGTTTGTCGTTTGTGTACTTAAAGTTAGTTTTCGTCTAATTAAAACATTCCCTCTTGTCAAACATCACATCGCTTGGTTCCCTTAACCATGTAGGACAGATTTGATTTCTGCTTTGTTACATTCTTGAACAGTAAAGTCAAGCAGTGACCTACGAAGTATTGAGTGTATGTGTTTGCGTATATATACATATATATATATATATATATATATATATATATATATATATATATATATATGTGTGTGTGTGTGTGTGTGTGTGTGTGTGTGTGTGTGTGTGTGTGTGTGTGTGTGTGCATAAGGACAAACAACCTGTGTATGTGTGTTTGTGTGTGTATGTGTGTGTGTGCAAATCACACATACGCCAATGAATATACGCAAATGTACACGAGTAATTTTTATATATTTCGCACATCTAATATGCATATAGTTGCTTTCCAACGTAGCCATACACTTATAGCCAGTGTATGCGTGTGTGTGTATGTGTATGCTTGTGTGTGTGTCATAGCTTTTAGCAGCAATGTGGCCATCTCACCACCAGCCTCCATTTTATTCCTTTGGAATAATACCAGTGATAACTTCGAAACATGTGTCGGAAGTAAAAGAATTTGAATAACACCTGCGTTTAACTCCATTTATTTATTTATATATATTACACAAAATATTTCACATAAACCCGGAGTTTCTACCTTTGAAAACAAGGAGTTACACCCTTTTTACTTGTGTGATTCTTTGCTACCCTGGTAACTATTTATCTATTTTTTCCGTGTTAATTGTTAACAAGGGAAAAATACACACGTCTATCTATCTATCTATCTATCTATCTATCTATCTATCTATCTATCTATCTATCTATCTGTGTGTGTGTGTGCGTATGTGTGTGTGTATGTGTTTTAAATGGCTTATACACTTCTTCCACGCTGCAATTGTTTTTGTTTCAGCACACGATCTCATATATATATATATATATATATATATATATATATATATATATATATATATATATATATACACGCATATAATTTATCTTGTTCGTATGTATATATTTTATTCTTGAAAAGTATTTAGGAAAGAAAGAGACAATTTCTAATAAATTTTCTTGATTTTTAAAAAAGAATTATATATGCCTGTTACACAACGTACGCAATGAATTTACGGATTTTCTGAGAGTACAATTGTTTATTTCAGCATGTTTTTTCAAACATTTGGAAGTTTCTTCCTAAACATTACAGAACTAATACAGCTAAAGTGCACCAATGAATTTTTAGCTCTAAATCCGAGCAGCCTATAAACAGAATATAGAATCTCTAGGCTCTGAAATAACAGGTCATAAAGGTTATCTTTCCGAAGGAATGATATCGTTTGTTTTAGTTGTTTCTATCCTCTGGACAGCTGTAATATACTACAGAGAAATTTTCTTTCTTTTTGTCCATCCTTGATAACATCATGTCTGCCGTACCTTGTTGGAAGCTTTGATAGGTATTTTCCGCCCATATATTTTAGAGATGTGATGTGATTATATCCTGCAACGGTGGTAATTTCAACATTTGCCATCCTACCCCCGACAATACTTCGAATGTTATTTTTATTTTCGGACGCTATGAATGCAAATTTAGAATTGCATCTTTTTTATTCTTAATGTTGAAATATCACGACTCACCAGAAAATAACAGCTTGGTTGGTATTACGTTTCTGGTGTGGCTGCTGAAAAAAAAATATATATAAATTATGTCTTTCAAAGAGGTGTGGCATTGTTGATATTTTCAGTTGAACCTTGGATAGAATAATTTCAGGGATCAACATCTCATTTTACGTTTACATTATGTTAAAATAGTTATTTATTCTTGAATTGCAAAAATAGTAACCTTTATAACATGAACTGATACAATACACGTATGTGTGTATGTGTGTATATATATATATGTGTGTGTATGCATCTGTGTGCGTGTGTGTGCGTATGTATATATATATTATATGTCTGTGTGTTTATATATATATATATGTATATATATATTATGTATGTATACACACACACACACACACACACACACACACACACACACACACACACACACACACACACACACACACACACACACATATATATTGATAGAAAGGACAACAAAAGAAAGAAAGAGACCTCGATATTATGTAAATAGAGGAATTTATCTGTAAGGGGGTCATTTTTCACAGGAATTTTCAATGGCCGGATAACTGAAGAGATGTTGGTGTGGGTTGCCACCGCGGCATCCAAAAGTTGGAGATTTATCATGGCTACCGAATAAGTGTCACATATTTATATTTATATATATATAAATATAAATATATATATATATATATATATATAGATAGATATGCAGGGCAGGGAATCATCAATTAGTAATAAACTTAATAATTAACAATTCTGCCGGGTAGCTCAGTATGAAAAAAACCTTCTTCGGTAAAAAACATTTATAATCATAAATATATAGGGATTGAAGCAGGTTACTGTCAATCCCTATATATTTATGATTATATATATATATATATATATATATATATATATATATATATATATATATATATATATATATATATATATATATATATATAATATACACACATATATATATATATAATATACACACATATATATATAATATACTCACATATATATATATATAATATACACACACATATATATATATATATAATATTATAATATACACACATATATATATATATTTAGATTGATAGGTAGCCAGCCAGCCAGATAGATAGATATTTATAAACACTTTTTAATAAAGGAGTTGAATGTTGGGAATGATGAACAAGGGTATGGGTAGTCGATGGTAAATATGAATGAAGGTCATGATGGTATGAGTGAGGAATGGATGTCAATAGGAAGTTGCACTGAGGAAGAACCGAGTTCCCTGGATTGTTATGGGAGGGAAGAGAGGAAGCAGCAGGAGTAATTGTTACATTCTCTAAACTTTAATGCCATTCTCAAGTCTATATATATATATATATATATATATATATATATATATATATATATATATATATATGTATATGCATGACTCATTGTTGCCATTTCACAGAATTATTCTCTTTCATTTGGATCTGAGTAACTGTGACATTATATATCACTAGGTTGGAAATTTTGAAAGGTGTGTGAGGGGTGACATAAACTTAACTACTGTTTCGAATTACAATTGATAATATATTGGCAGTTACGCCCATGGACTACATTACACTAATAACTCTCATACAAATATTTCCTTCTGCTTTTCTCACGAATCTAACCTTTTGCTAAAGTTTGTTTCATGGCATCCTCATTAACAACCAGAGAATCCACACTTATAATATTGGTTTCAAATTTTGGCACATGGCCAGCAATTTCGGGGGAGGTTATTAGTCGATTATACTTATCCCGGCACTCAATCAGTACTTATTTTATCGACCTCGAAAGGATGAAAGGCAAAGGTGACCTCGGCGGCATTTTAACCCAGAACGTAAAACAAGAAGAAATGCCGCTAAGCATTTTGCCCAGCGCTGTAAGAATTCTACTAGCTCGTCAAACATCTATAATAATGGTTTTAAATTTTGACACAAGGGCAGTAATTTCGAAGAAGGAGTAAGCCCATTACGTCGACTCCAGTGCTCAACTGGTACTTATTTTATCGACTCCGAAAAGGTAAAGTCGGCATCAGTGGAATTTCAACGCAGAATATAAAGACCGATGAATATATTAATAGCTAAATATAATAAATGGAAGACGCCATAAAACGTTTAGCTACGAGTTTTACTGTCCTACAAAAGAATTATTTCACAACTATTTATATTATGTATAGTGTATAGTGCATAGTAGTAGAAGTGATGATATATTTACACAGATAATAATTATATTCTTCCTACTGTACACAAGCAGAGCTTTAGAAGATGATCCATATCGAGTTGTTTTCGAAGCATTTCAAATGCTTCAGATGAATTTGTATATGTCTTTAAAGATATTTTTTATTTCATTATTTCTAGCGTATAAAGACATGTATTATTGGAAAGAAAATAATATATTATTTTGAGCGTTACAAGACTTACAGATAACGACTAGGATTAGAAATAATACACAGTGAAGAGAACAGGACAGGCATTGATATGAATACAGTAAGAAGTAAAGAGAGAGATTAAGACGGGAAATGTATTATGAAATAGTTTACAAGATTAGTATAGAACTGCATTTTCCAAAGAAAGAACGAGTGAATTTAATCGGCTCAAGTACGTAACTTGTACTTGTGTTATCGATACAAAATGATGACAGGCAAAGTCGACTTCAGTTCATTTGAACTCAGAATGGTGGTGGTGATGTTGTTGCTGATGATGGCGATGAGTATCATCATTAATATTTTATTATATAATAACGACACTGTATAGCAAATTGTATTTGCTTGACAAAATAACTTATGCAAATGTATATTTAAACAATTCAGCGCGTACAGAAATGGATTTCTCTAGTGTAAATACGCAACTATTTGTACATGTATATTTATTAATATACTTTTACTCTGGATATTTATGCATTTAATTCTGTATATAATTATCTATACAGTTCCTATTTGGCCAATACATCATATCTTAGTCACTCATTTCGTTGCGGCTGCGTCCATTTTATTTCATGTGTATAGATTTCTAAATGTAACATAAGCATCAATCTTTTATAAAATATTTCAGTAATTTTTTTTACACCAATTTGTATTGTTTTTGTTTTACTTTCATATATAATTCAAAGAACAAAGATGGATTATTTGCAGATACTTTCAAAGGTCCTCTATCTCGATTAGTTACGATAATCAATGAAGTACAAGTTGTGTTTAAATTGATACAGTTAAGCAGCTTGGGGGAATTTCGAACCTGAGTTCTCATTCCTATGGTATTTTTTCGATGTTATTATTATTATTATTATTATTATTATTATTATTATTATTATTATTATTATTATTATTATTATTATTATCACTATCACTATTAA
This sequence comes from Octopus bimaculoides, assembly GCF_046866305.1. Classification (NCBI taxonomy): domain Eukaryota; kingdom Metazoa; phylum Mollusca; class Cephalopoda; order Octopoda; family Octopodidae; genus Octopus; species Octopus bimaculoides. Next base: position 12,493,770 of record NC_142947.1, read on the forward strand.
TATTATTATTCAGGTCACTGCCAGGAATCGAACACGGAATCTTGGGGTTAAGTGCGCGGGTTACTAACCCCAAGATTCAAAGTTCGATTCCAGGCAGTGACCTGAATAATAATAATAATAATAATAATAATAATAATAATAATAATAATAATAATAATAATAATAATAATAACATCGAAAAAATACCTTAGGAATGAGAACCCAGGTTTGAAATTTCCCCAAGACACCTGATGAAGGCTGAAACGTGTTAACAACAAACAAGATGTATTAACAACAAGCGTCCTCCTTCTCCACCGCCTCTGTGTCCTCCTCCACCGCGTCCTCTTCCTCCTCCTCCTCCTCCTCTCCCTCCTCCTCTTCCTCACCATCATCATCAAGAGGAGGACAAATATCCGTCAAATGTAAATAATGTAAATAATGTACATAATTCCTCATCTCTTAAATATAGAACTATTGCTGTGTAGTTTTTTTTTATTTTTTAAAGTCTTAATTCAGTAGGATGTTTAGCTTTCTGAAACTTCTTACCAAAATGCAGTTCACCATACAACCAAACACTGGACTACACTTCATATTATTCTTGTCTCGCAACGAGTTAAAAATGCAAACTAAAAACCAGAAAAGAAAGAGCTTAGATATATCTTCTTTCTTCTATCAGATGCACGATTATAAAAGCCAAAAATAAAATAAACGTTAATATCCATAAATTTGAAAAGGAATAAACAGTTTCTTGTTTATATGTAAACCTAATATATATTCTATTATCTGACTGAAGATAATGTATTTATCTTCAGTCTTATTCACTACATCTGCGTAAATGCAATAACTGTTTTTCTTTATCGGTTTTGTCGTTCACACAATAAAGAAATGATATTTTATGATACTTGAGTAAATTCCACGATCGGAAATGTCTATCTACAGAAATTATCAAGGCTTTTGTGTCGATGTGCCTCAGCATAAATTCATTCAAGGAATAAACTATAGCAATGTATTTACCGAAATCTTTTGGCAAAGTAAATAAAACCTTAATGTAGGAATATTACATTCTATAATGGAATCTAATACGAACAGAATTAAATAGAATTTTCTCTTTATTGCTTTTCTCTGGCACACATTGCGTAGGAAACATTTTTCTTACTGATGCAACAATTTTCTAAGAGAGAAGGACATCTACAATGCCTAAGATACCTTTTTCATGCTTACGGATTTTGTTGTCGTTGGTGTCAGCTGAGATTTAAGGCGGTTCATATTTTAAATCCATCTGTTTTAGCAGTAGTTTGGCAGCTTCCCGCTCTATGCTGTAAATCCAAAATGGCGTTCTCTGGAAGTAAACGCTTCTTTTCTTTTTTCCCCCTTCTTTACAAATCAGCGACAATATTAATCGATTTCCTGCCTATTTGTATTTTATTTTTCTATTTTGCTTGAAATTAGTTACCAATTTCGTTTAATCGTTTTCCACAGCTTAGTAAGCTAATACAGTTTCTGTGTGAATTGAAATATATTTCCAGAAAGATTATTCTGTTAAACCCCACTTATGGAATGTGCCAGTAATCAATAGAAATAAGTGAAAAAAATATAGAAGTAATAATAAAAATGAATAAAATACAAAAAAATAAGGCATACATGTTTAGAATTGCATTTATCAAATTTCAAAAACCGTTTTTGATAACTTTTTATTATTAAACACTTTTATTTTTGTTTATTAGATATCATCTTGCCGAAGCAATTTAGAAATCAACATTAATTGCCCTCGGTTAGAATTATCACATCTAATCAAATATAGTCACCTATTTTGTATTTTATCTTGGTTTTAGTAACTTTATCTTCGGCTTTCAATTGAAATTAAATGATATGAAAAGGATGAAGTAAAAATATTATGAACTGAAATGGAATGAAAGATAATCTGAGTTTTAGATATTTGCATTCAGTTAACTTTTTTCTCTCTCTCTTCTTTCTTCTCTTTCTTTTTTCAACGTTTCTCTATATATCCATCGATCGATCGAGCTATCTATCAATTTACTATTAATATGTCCATCTATCCCACAAATCGAAGTGGTTGCTGGGTACCACATATAGAGACATATATTTATACAATTATCAGAATTGTGAGACACACACACACACACACACACACACATGTATATATACGAGTGGATGCTGGAAAATTTCTGGATTTAAGAGTGTCACGAAAGGCCTGGCTGGAGTTCCAGCATTCCAAGTTCTTTCAAAGGGCTTAGAAAAACTGAAAGACCACTGCAATAAGTATGTGAATCTGAAGGGAGAATATGTTGGATAAATTCATAATTAACTGATCTTCCTGTAACTTCTTTTACCCAAAACCAGGAACGTTTCAACACCACTCCGTATATAGATCAACCGATCGATCGCTAGCTAGAAAGAAATGTATATACATACATGCATACATACATACATACATAAATACATACGTGTGTGTGTGTGTGTGTGTGTGTGTGTGTAAATATATAACGGTGAATGCATGCATGAATGTTTATAGTTGTAGGCCAGCGTTTTGTGCCAAGTTCTCTGAAATTTTACACAAGGTCATGTCTTTTCACGAAGAAGATCACACTCTGTAACACTTATGATACAATCTATTAGCTCAGCACTGTCGAGCAACGCTTGCAGTGTACAGTCACACAGGCACAGATGCACACACATATAAACATAGGCTGAATATCATAGACACACACACGCACACACGCACACACGCACACACGCAAACACACATGTGCGTGTGTGTGTGTGTATATGTATATATGCTCATATATATGTGTGTGTATGTGTGTGTTTGTGTATGTGAGTGTGTGTGTGTGTGTGTGGATGTATGCATCTGTGCGTGCGTGTGTGTACGTACATGTGTGTGATCTTTTAATCGAAGCTACACGATTTGAGGAACTCCAAAATTCGTATCTATTTATTTATTCATTTATCATCATCATCATCGTCGTCGTCATCATCATCATTATCATCATCTTCCTCCTCCTCTTCTTTCTCCTCTTCCTCCTCATTATCATCATCATCATCATTGAGTGAGAGAGCAATGGATGCCATTAAAGTAACACTTTAATATACGAAACCCAGTATACCCATCATGACTACCCGTCTGAAAAGGATATTATCATTATCATTATCATTATTATTATTATTATTATTATTATTATTATTATTATTATTATTATTATTATTATTTGCTTTTCTTTTAAGTGGGATCAGCTCCCACAAATGGAGAATTTCCTGAAATCGCGTGCAGCATTCGGAGGTAAGGATGTACTATAAACGGTCGAACTTAACAGAAAAGCGTAAACGCGTGTAAAGTGACGTATTGCATTGCTTACCACTACACTTTGCAAACTGAGATGAAATTGGATCTGTTAGATGATTTATTTGGCGATAAGTTAAACATGCCTTTCGAAACCTGGATGTACGCCAAACTTTTATAAAACAACTTCCAAAATATATTTATAAGTTGTTTTAAGAAACGTAAATGGATAATGTGTTCCAGCCAAGCTGACACATTTTATCGATGCATGTCTAAAATCTAAAATCCGAAATCTGAAATCCGAAACACTAAGTCCTAAATTATTTCGAACGAAGGATTCTCAATTACATATACCTATCTACCTGCCTGCCTGCCTGCCTACCTACCTACCTACCTACCTACTTACCTACCTATCTATATACCTACCTGTTTACCTACCTACCTACCTACATACATACAAACAGGCATATGTAAACCTATATAAGTATATAAATATGTATTATATATATGATAAACATAATATAATATAATATGATATATATATTTATATATATGGATGTATACATACATACACACACACACACACACACACACACACACACACACATATATATATATATATATATATATATATATATATATATATATATTTATCAGAACTGCATATATTCTGATATATGTATATATTCTTTTATTCTTTTATGTGTTTCAGCCAGGTGGCTGGGGTCATGCTGGAGCACCACCATGATGCTGGAGCACAGCACATATCAAAATAGAGCAGGTTAAATCCAGGCTACATATGTTTCCTAGCCTCGGAAGTAGTAATTACTCAACGAGAGGTACTTCACTAACTAATCATCAGGCTGAAGATCCCTAAGTTAAACGAAGGTTAGATTGTCGTTCAGCTTATCGAATCTCGATATGCGAAACATTTACAGCCCAAGCCAATAAACTACTACCATTCCTGAAAGTTATTTCTTTATAATTTCTACAGACTACTCTAAGCTTACTGACCTCGTATACCTAGAATATTTTTTGTGTCAAATCTTCCATATAACTTACATCTATAACTAATCGCCGTATCTATGCACATCATGTTTAAATATTTTGGGGAGAATTATACCCTTCTCCCGTTGTATAAAATGTATAGTTATTATTCCCTAAACACCCAGCTGTTGATATTTTCCATGGTATTTTACTCTACTATGGATTTATTGATAACGCAGGCTCCAACATTCAAATACTGCATCAGAATATCTCTTTCGCATTCTCTGAAGAGGTTTCATAATAATCGAAAGGAAATTACATTCTGTAAAGATATTGTGTACAGATATGCAAACGTAAATGCGTACATAGATGCTTATATGCAAGCATGTATGTATACATATACGTATAGATAAAAACATATATACATGTACGAATATATAAACATATATATAGACACACACACACACACACACACACATATATATATACACAAATATATCTTATAAATTAAGTTTCCCCTGACTAAGATATCCTCTTTTCATTACATTGTATGTATAGTAGTTTTTTTTCTAATCCGCTTTGTTGTTAATACACACACACACGTATTTACATTGGCAAAACATCCACACAAATATACACACATGCATGTATATGTATGTGTGTATGTATATGTATATGTATGTATATTATATATTGTGAGACACACACACCTATATGTGTATATATATATATATATATATATATATATATATATATATATATATATATATATATATATATATATATATATATATATATATACATATACGAAAGAATATGCATATATAAATATATCAATATGTATATTTATGTACATACATTCATGCATACACGCGCACACTCATTTATACATATATATACATATATATATATGTATATATATATATATATATATATATATATATATATATATATATATATATATATATATATATATAAACACACACTTATTCTTACGTAAATGCATACGTACATATATACATGATGATGATGGCTACCCCCTCGTTAATAGTGCTGTGATCGAACGTGACTTTTTACATACATACATACATACATATATACATACACAGGCTCTCGGATGTTTAAGAAATACACGTTGTGCAAGCTGTTCCGTGAAATAAGGATTTAATATAGCGAACTGATAATGGCGATACAATAACTGTAAGCGGAAGAAAATCACAAATCATTTCAGATAGTAAATTTGGCACAAGAGATACAATGGGTAACGTGAGAGAAAATGTCCTCTGACTAAATCTCAGCTTGTATCACATGTGTTACATTACCTTCTTTGGTTTAGTTTGATGCATAGAATTGTATATGATACGTAACCCTCGATAGCGAGTTTGGTGAAATGGGAGAAATTAGGTAATCTTACGTACCTGTTATGCGAGTGTAAGCAAACAAGGGAACGTGTTCTGATATGTATGTATGTGTATGCGCATGTGTGTGCAGGGAGAGAGAGACAAAGATAGAGACGGAGAGAGAGATGGAAAGCGAGAAGGATAGGCAGAGGGAGAGAGAGAAGCACATATTTCAGCTTCTAAATTTCCCTCACAAGACATTTATCGACTCGAATCAAAAGAGCTACGCAGTGGGATGGAAACCGGAACCATGAGGTTAAAAAGAAAGGACGTTTTAACCATATGACTATGTCTTTGTATTTAGTTTTGAAAATTTTTGCTTTTATAATACCATTTCCCGCTCCAGATTTACTGACAGCCACAAATGGCAGCAGATCTTCAGACTGCCGGGCTACCGCCTGAAAGGTCGACCATTTTAGTCACCACCACTCCCACCTTGTAATAAACGCAGTTTATTACCAAGACCTTAATCGCTTATTCGCCCAGTTCACCTAACTCCAACTAGGTATCATAAGATGGGAAGCTTACCACTATAACTATCGTTAAGTTTATATAATTGCTTTGTTATGACAAAGCGAAAAGCCCCTATATTATTAGAGGAAAACGAAATTTGGTGTGACATCTTTGACCTTCCCATCTGATTTTGGCAGCATAAGTGAATGCTATGGCTATCAGGCATGAATGGAAACGAGATCTCGGGTTCGATTCACCAATAAGGATATATTTTGAATCCATGTTATACTACTTGCCTAAGTATAAATAAGATATTTCCTACAAGTTTTCATCTTGTCCGGCGTTCATTATTCTACGTTCAGAGCATCAGAGTTAATTTGAGCTAACCTCAGTGGATAATTCTAGCAGATAGAATTATCCCGTAGAGGTTGCTCTTTTTAGCTAATAGACATTCTTTAAGCATTTTCGTACTGCTCAGAGTCCACAATTTCCTATAGACGTGGACAAATTAAACACAAATGGAATTCAATACTTCAATGATGTTCTTCTCTGAAACCACTATACTTCTTCAATTATACTATCCATGTTCGATTCTGTTGTTAGTTTTGCACAGATTATGGGATGTTTCTGCTAAATATATAAAGCTTTAATACTAACAACTATTATGAACTTCGATATATATTGTCAATAGCGCATAATGGTAACTGAGTCAATTAAAAAAAAAATTTCTGTTGACAATCAGTTAAAGTTATTAAGATACTTATAAAAATAGTCTAAAAAAAAAAAATCAGCCAAAATAGTTTTCAATCCAAAATATCTTTTATTTCCCAAATAATTATATGTACAGCAGAATAAAAAAAATAAATAAATAAAGGATGAAATCCGTGTGAACAGGATGGATATGATAAACTGGACTTTGGGTCATTTTTGACTGACACCGGTTTAACAATTTGGCTTGTCAGCTTTAATACCGACATGACGATAAAATTGGAGCTTCGGTTCTTAGTTGTTGTAACTCAGAAAGATAAACATGCACGCTCACACGCATATATATATATATATATATATATATATATATATATATATATATATATATATATATATATATATATATATATATATGTATATATATATACATATATATATATATATATATATATATATATATATATATATATATATATATATATATATATATATACACGTGTATCTATACAAACACATAGACACATACATAGATATATTTACTTACACGTATACTCACATATATACATGTACACACATACAAGCAGTTACATGTCTAGCTATATATTTAAAATTAAAATGCTTACAGACACATACATAGACACATATATACACATAAACACACGCATGCATACATATATACATACATACATACATACATACACACACGTATGCATACATATATACATACATACATATATACAAATTCCTCTAGTAAAAATACACATTTAAGGTTATAATATACATACGAACGCATACACACTCACACACACAGACCCCACACACACACACACACACACTTCCCCCTATTCATATACACGCGCACACATATTCACATGCGCACACATATTTCACACGCGCACATATATTCACACATGTTGAAAAAATGGTTGTATTTACACAAAGTAGGTGAAAGTGTACAAAAAACATTAAGAGATTTAATGTAATCTTTTAAGAAAAATGAGACAAAAACAGGTGTAATATTTCAATTAACTGTATTAGATCTTCTAGATTACATAAGTAAGATAATGCAAGTTAGAAAGATTTAATACATTTAAATGTAATGTAACACCTGCTTTTATCTCTAATTTTTCATGCAAGCTTCCCGTAATTCTTTTAAAGTTTTTGTGATATATATATATATATATATATATATATATTTATATTGTACAGACCCCAGAGCTCAACTGCGGTTCATTGTATCGACACCGAAATGCAGAAAGGCAAAATTGTCCTCAACGTGATTTTGTCCCAAGGCTAGCAATTTTAGGGGAGGGTGTAAGTTGATCCCATAGACCTCCCACCGCCCAACTGGAACGTTATTGTATCGACACCGAAATAAGAAAATGCAAAGTTGACCTCGACGGGTTTTGTACTCACAATGGTAAAAGCCAGAATAAGTATCGCAAGGCATTTTGCAGGATTTTCTTGCAATGTTGCCAAACGACCGCCCTTGGTAAACTACTTGTTGTGATGGATCTTCGTCGTTCGACGATGGGGATTCAGTTGAACGATCAACTGGATTTGATCGGAGCTAATTTCGAGAAAAACATCAACAAAACTATGACCTAACGATATACATATAAAGCAATATGTATATTCGTGTATGCTTAATACAATAAAAATATATATAAGCTCCTGTAATTATAAATATGGAGGTGTACACATGATGTATCCACGTGTGTATGTGAAGAGCAATGAGTTTCGAATAGTATGCCACGGATTAAAAACATATATTATTCAAGGTTTTGAAAAATCCATATTAATGTGCAAAAGATGTGCTGTTCTCTGTTGTGTTGAGTGTAAATATGATTAATAAAATAGGGTAAACAAACCATTCTATACATTATTTTTATCTAAATTTTCAATTTTAAAGGCCTTTTTGTTTTTATTTTTTTAAAAACTTTCTGGTATGAAATATGCTCTGGTAATTTTTTTTTTATCATTTAAATTCGAGTGCATAACTAAGTTGAAAAAGATTGAGAAAAAATTGTGAAGCTACACACACACACACACACACACACACACACACACACACACACACGCACACACACACACACTCACACACACACATATGTATGTATATGCATATATATATATATATATATATATATATATATATATATATATATATATATATATATATATATATATAAATAAATATATGTATATATACACGTTTATGTTTAGGTATATATATATATATATAACGTTTCTGTGTATAAAGCAGTAAAACAAGAGGCAGAGAGAGAGTGAGTAAAAGGATCTTGTGTTCGTATGTGTGTAAGAGGGTAAAGAGATGAAGTAGCAAAGAGGGAGAGGGAGAAATAGAGTATAAGTCGGAGAGAGAGAGAGAGAGAGAGAGAGAGAGAGAGAGAGAGAGAGAGAGAGAGGGAAAATAAGTGGTTAAAAAGGGAGTGAGAGAGACAGACTGAGACTGAGTGAAAAATTATATGAAAGAGAGAAACAATGTTACGGACCATATTTCTGTAACATCATATATGAGTAAAACACGATGAATTTTCTTTCTCTTCTTTCTATAAGCCATACGCCGTCCTTTTAGTTTGTTTCATATTCATTATTTTGTAGACGTTGATATATGTTTGGTTTGGACAGGTGAAAGATAAGTTACACGTAACTAGTGCCGTAACGGTTGGAATGTTCCCTCACAGAAACCTCTAACAAAAAGTAGAGATGAAAAAAATACTGGAACGAGGTGGGGGTTGAAAGAACTGCGGTTCTGCTTCATTGAAAGCACAGCTTGGGGGCCTGTATATTTGTTTTCCTTAATCTTTTTTGCTTCTTATCTAATAGATTCCATCACGAATTTCTACCGCTGCTGCAGTGATATTCGTCTGTCTTTCTTTCTTTGTCTGTTCTAAGTATACCTTGCAACGGTGCCTGACATTCACAGATCCCTATTCCCAAAACAAACAAACACACAAACAAATTTATAAGTAAATAAATAAATAAATAAATAGATAGATAAATAAAAAAAAAAGGGGGTGGTTCAAAGGCAGAAATGAAGAAATTTATGTGAATATTGTTGAGATACATTTGTGTAAGCCATACATCTTCGTATACACACATAAGCAAACCAACATGCTCGTACATCACAAACCAAGAGAGGCGAGATCCCTCGAACAAGGAGATTGATTATATTTTGAGAGGTAGAAGTGAACAGCAAAAACTGTGAGGTTGTGGCAATGTAGAAATCTACTGGTGGAAGCTAGAGGGAACACTTCGGAGAAAATGGAAGTTGCAAAATAGCGTTCCTCTGTGAAGTCTGTGAAGGTTTCCATTCGATCTCCCTCTGATCTTCAAGTTTAGAGCTGGCATGAAAATACAGACTGACACAGGAGAGAGAATATGCTAGTTTCTT
>NC_142947.1:12514012-12516512 GCF_046866305.1 Octopus bimaculoides
TGGCTGACACATCTTTGAAATGACATATCTCACCGACATTATCCTTGCTACATCATACCAGCGTTACTTATATCTAACGTCTTTTATCAAACTATCTTTTTGTTGAAACACATACGTGCATCCATATAACGTCGAGCATAAATACTGGCACATAATTACACACACATACAGTCTTCATTCTATATTTCCTTCTATTATCTATATCACAATTTTATAAATTTTATTTGCATCGTCCTCATTCGTCCGTTTCACTATCGTTTTCTTTCGTACCTCCACCGCCGCCACCGTCGTCTGACGCTCCTAACGTATTTTCGCTTCTTTATGTAGTTCGCTTTTCATCGTTGTTCTTTTCTCGTTCAGTATCTCTTTCTCTCACGTTCTCTTTTCTTTCTCTCTCTCTCTCTCTCTCTCTCTCTCTCTCTCTCTCTCTCCTTCTTTTTCTCTCCTTCTAACTCTTCTTTTCACTACCCTCTTTCTGTCATTCATTTATAATTACCTTATGTATTTCATATGTATGTATGTATGTATGTATGTATGTATGTATGTATGTATGTACGTACGTACGTATGTATGTATGTATGTATGAATGTATGCATGTATGTATGTATGTATGTACGTACGTCCGTCCGTATGTATGTATGTATGTATGTATGCATGTATGTAAATATATATATATATATATATATATATATATATATATATATATATATATATATATATATATATAAAACACATACATATAAGTATGTGTGTATTTATGTATGCATGTACATGTGCGTGTGGGTCTTCGTGTAGATGTATACATATCTATATACATATCTATAATCGTAACCACATACATATCGCCGCACACACACACATGTATACACAAAAGTACCTATGTATATATGTGTGTATATATATATATATATATATACATACATGTGACTGTGTGGTGAGTAGCTTGCTTACCAACCACATGATCATGGGTTCAGTCCCACTGCGTGGCACCTTGGGAAAGTGTCTTCTACTATAGTCTCGGGCCGACCAAAGCCTTGGGAGTGAATTTGGTAGACGGAAACTGGAAGTAGCCCGTCGTATATGCATATGTATATATATGTATTTATATGTGTGTGCGTGTGTGTGCGTGTGTGTGTGTGTGTGTCTGCGACAGACACAGACACAGACACACAAACACATATATATGTATATATATATATATATATATATATATATATATATATATATATATACGCATATTGTATATACATAAAGAAATAAAGGGACCGAGTAAGAGAGAAAGAGAGAGAGAGCCAGACAGATATGTATGTACATATATATACACACACACACAAATATATATATATATATATATATATATATATATATATGTATTTATTTATTTATATATATATATATATATATATATATATATATATATATATATATATATATATATATATATATATATATATATATATATATATATATATATATATATATATATATATATATAGACATATATTTATATGCATATATACACATACACGTTACATAAATGCATAGAAACATTCATTCTTTTATGCATACATATAACACTTCGTGCCAATCATATGATCGAATTGCAAATATTTCCCCATTTCTCTCTTTATTGACTCACAATCTAATTTTGCATCTGACATTTATTTTGCAGACCATCTTTCAATCTAGTGTAATTTCGCCATTCTTTCACCTTTATATCTTCCATTCCTCCACCCTACTACAACACCTTTCTCCACTTTCTTTTGCCTCTACATTTCTTCACCTACTCCGCTGTCTTGTACTCGTTGAAAGCTAAGAAAATTTTGCCTCCTGTCTGATATTGAGAACAATCATTTACTTACATCGCGGCAGCCAATCAAATCGCAGTCTTTATACAAAAAAAGGATTTCCAAATATATATTTCATGTTCGAGTGCATGCTGGTTCATTTACATTGTACGGGACAAAAGAAATTCTTAGTAAAATTTTTGAGCATTGGTCGATTTCAATATATATATATGCATACATACGCACACACATACATACATACACAAATACATACATACATACATACATACATACATACATACATACATACACACATACAAACATATAAACATATACGTATGCACATGCATACATATATACATACATATATACATACATGTATACATACATACGTTATACGCAAATGAAGTAATACTAAATTGAAATAGCCATCTATGTATCATACTTAATGCATCATAATTTATACACAGTGTCTGTAGACCACATGCCTCTAATCATTTTGATCGACGCGCTAACGATTCTGTCACCTAGCCCCCTTTCTGCCATTTGAAGAATGGAAGTACACAATGGGTAATGAAGTTTTCATTAAACTAAAATACACAAGTATAAAAGTGATGCTCAAGGCTGGAACGCTTTTAAATGTAGACCTAATCCATTAAATATGGTCTGAAGATTAAACAACACCATAAATATTGGTTTCAAATTTTGGCACA
>NC_142947.1:12521512-12544012 GCF_046866305.1 Octopus bimaculoides
TAGAACGTCAGACAGAATAACTTCAACGTCTGCTTCATGGTTTGACTTTTTTATTTCCAATCCCACTGAAGTCAAATTTGCATTTCATGGCAGAATCGTTAGCACGCCGGGCGAAATCCTTAACCGTATTTCGTCTGTATTTATGTTCTGAGTTCAAGTTCTGCCGAGGTCGACTTTGCCTTTTATCCTTTTGGGGTCGATAAATTAAATGCACTGGGGTCGATGTAATCGACTAGCCCCTTCCCCCAAATTTCAGGCCTTGTGCCTATTGTAGAAAGGAATTAAACAGGTTTGATCAAATAAGGTACTCATCCAGGATGGTAAATTAACAGAACTGTTAGACTGTAGACTCACACACACACACACACACACACACACACACACACACACACACACACACTCACTCACTCACTCACACATAAACACAACTGTGTATGTACGTGTATTTAGCGTGTGCATGTGTGATATATACATGTATATATATATATATATATATATATGTGTGTGCGTGTGTGCGTGTATGCATGTATGTATATGTATATGTATTGAGATACATATATATATATATATATATATATATATATATATTTATATATATATGATAACTATTTGTACATATATTCGTGTGTGTTTGCATGTGTGTGTGTGTGAAAGTGTGTATGTATATGTGTGTGTGCTCGCGTTTGTGCGTAAGAATGTTTTTTTAAAAAAATCTTACTGACATGTTGTCACCGGAAAAAAAAATATCATTCTCAAGATTAAACTTAAAGTAAACGCAAAATCTACAAGATTGTTTTGTTGTTTGAAATGTCAACTATTTCCACTTTGACAGATTTTCATTAAGCAACGTCATTAATCAACTTTTGTCTTTGAAGAATTCTCAGGAAAATGGCATAAACGTCGTATAGTCTCTTATTTTATCCTAGCCAGTTTTCCGCTGGTATACTGATATAGTAAGCATGTCTACATTATGCACAAAGCCTGAAATTTTGTTAGGGAGATTCTAGTCGATTACACTGTTTATCTGGTACTTAGATCATCGACCCTGAAAATATAATAGGCAGAGTCGACCTTAGCGGAATTTGATCTCAGAACGTAAAGACGGGTGCAATGCCGCTATGCTAGCTCACATAATTGTACTGATATATTGGTTTCAAATTTTGACACAAGACCAACAAGTTCGGGAAAGTGGGGAAGTGGGATTACATCGACCCCAGTGCTCAAACAACCAACCAGTCACCTTGTCTGATGCTGGTGTATTAATAACTGCTGAATCGGCAAAATATGTTGAGCTGAGAGATGATGGGAAAAGAAATGTTTTCAATTTGTAAGTAATAACTACGAAGTTACGATATGCATCTTTCACTGGCTCGAAAAACAATGCTGTAAATAGGGAACATAGTAAATTAAATCCCACAATTTTAACTGAATTATTGGCTGAGTATTATTGGGTTGTCCTGAAAGTTCGTACCGATTTTTAATGGAAAGAAAAAGGTCAATAAATACTTGCCATTACGTTTTTAATCAACCAAATATGAACCATTTTGTTGCACGATGCGTTTCCATCTTTCCTTTAATTTGAAAATGCCCTCTTCCCAGAATTGAAGTGGTTTCATGTCAAATAAGTCGAAAGGTAAGCTACTATAAATCGGCACGAACTTTCCGGACAACCCAATACATCTATGAAGATAGGGTAGCGAGATGGCAGAATCGTTAGCGCACTGGTTAGAATGATTTGTGGCATTTGTTCAGGTTTCACGTTCTGAGTTTAAATTCCGCTGAGGTTGAGTATGCATGCATATATATATATATATAGATATATATGCGACGGGCTTCTTTCAGTTTCCGTCGTCCACATTCATTCGCAAGACTTTGGTTGATCCGAGACACCCAGGTGCCACGCAGTGGAACTGAACCCGGAACTATGTGGTTGGGAAGCAAACTTTCTACCACACATCCACGCGTGCACCTATACATACACATGCGTTTGTGAGTGTGTATATGTGTGTGTGTGTGTGTATGTATGTGTGTGTGTGTACGTGCGTGTGAGTGCGTGTGTGTTGGTACAATATGTATGTATATGCATGTTTGAACACAGTCACAGCAGCTGGTTTGACTGAGAATTAAGTGCATCACCCAGAATGCAGCGCGCAGAATAATGTCCGCGACTGGATTCGATTTATCAATGCTTTTAACAGAAGACGAGACTTAACAGATAAAACTTGAAGCATCTTTCATGTAAAACATTATTCCTTAATATCAATAACGAATACCAGTATGAAACTGACGTCTGAGAGATGAGAAATTTCAAGTGGAAATATTTCCTACACTTCAGCCAACATGCCTATGTCTATCGATACAGGGCTATGTCTACCATTCTCTGTTACTATTCACAATTCACTGTTTATCTTTTGCCGCGACAGCCAAATCCTGTCGTGTAAACATTATGACATTTCGCCCTATTGGTTTGCCTAATCGATCAGCTAGTAACACCAGAGATATATTCCAGACACGTAAAACTATCACGACTACTGATTCGCGTACAGTATAAATTTATATACACTATACAAACATCTATGCATATATAATGTATATACGTACATACATACATACATACATACATACATACATACATATATACACACCGTACATACGTGTACACGTAAGTAAATGTATAAATTATATGTATATATATATATATATATATATATATATATATATATATATATATATATATATATATATATATATATATACATAAGTTTATGTATGTACGTGCGTGTGTGTGTATATATATAAGTTCATATATATATGTGTGTGTGTGTACATATGTATGATATATATATATATGTATATATATATATATATATGCATATATATATATATACATATATATATGTATATATATATATGTATATATATATATTCATGTATATACACTCACATATACAAATATATTTAGATGTATATATATATATATATATATATATATATGTGTGTGTGTGTGTGTGTGTGTGTGTGTGTGTGTGTGTGTATTTATGTGTGTAGCTATCTATTGGTTATACATGTGTATATAAATTTACATGCATGCGTATGCTTATATACAGACTTGTGTAAATATATGCATATGTATATTATATATGTGTATGTATGCATGAGTGTATCTGTGCAGGCATGTACGTCTATAAGAGTGCATGGGTGTGTGTGTGGTTTCAATGATGGATAGGTTGTTTACTCAAAGTCAGGTCATGCATATATATATTTCATATGATTTTGTTTCAAGTTTTACTCTTTAATTTTTTTTTTATTCGTTTATTTCTATCTTTAAAACGACATATCTTGAGTGAATCCAGTTGTCCACGTGACGTTTTCCAGTAACGCTCAAGACGATAGCCAAGCAGTACTGATTTGCCGTTCATGCAACCAGCGTGGATCTCAAAACTTTAGCGTCGTGTGAGGAAATACACACATACACACACACACACACACACACACACACACACACACACACACATATATATATATATATATATATATATATATATATATATATATATATATGTTAGTAATTACTAATTGACATTTAAAGTTCATATTCAATGACTTCTGAACACGAGAACTAATGAAAAAGTCTCAATGTAGTCACTTAATCCGAGTCGATATATTATCTATCAGTGACTAACTGAATAGTCAAAACTGGTTTTCAATGACCAATGCAGTGTTGAGTATAATAAACACAAATAAATAGAATGGGGGCGTAATCCACCAGGTTGTCAATAGTTACTATCTATTGTGTCGATGTATCATATGTTTATGCACTTTTAGCTTTATTTATCAGACATGCACTATTATATGCCGCGAGATATCAAATTTCTCAGGAACAGAAGCCATGAGTAAAGCTTTCCGTAAAGCTCACCATAGGTTTCCTTTGTTTATTAGTGTCATAAGCCAGGGGGGGGGGGGGGTAACTAATATTTTTTTTATCGCTTATCTTTTACTTGTTTCGGTCAATAGAGCGCGACCGTGCTGGAGCACCGCATTGAAGAGTATTTTAGTCGAATGCAGTCTACCCCCATTACTTATTTGTTTTTTGCTAAGCCTGGTATTTATTCTATCGGTTCATACTGCTGAACCGCTGTTACAGGGACGTAAACACATCGACACTGGTTCTCTAAGAGTAGTGGTGAGACAAACACAAACGCATACACATATACATACATACGTAGTACGTACATACATGCATACATGGAAACATACATGTATATATATATATATATATATATATATATATATATATATATATATACGACTATATATATATCTATATCTATATACGACTATATATATATATATATATATATATATATATATATATATATATATATATATATAGTTTCCGATTACCAAATCCACTCAGATTGTTTTAGTCGAACCAAGGCTATAATAGAAGACACTTGCCCAAATAGCCACGCAGTGAGACTGAACCCGGAACCATGTGGGTGGGAAATTAGTTTCTAATCACAAAGCTGTTCTAACTTAAGATCCTCCACACAAACAAGATAACCAAAAGTAGATGCACATCGTACTTGGTGTATGATAAATATTTGTTATGTAAGTTTAAAAGTTGCGCTTTATCCCTATCTCAGATGTGGTCTGGTAGGTCTGTGTATCTAATACCCAAGGCATTAACGCTCTATTAAACAGAAGTGAATATTGTGTTTATCTCTTTGTCTGTTCCACAGTGAATAGGGTATTATCAAAATTTCACCATGGGATTCACATGGTCTGTCTTCCTCTCCTTCAACGAGGGACAGTAAAACAATAGAAATGTTTAGTGTTATAAGGCGTAAATGCTCGAAGTTTCTAGACGGTAAAAATATGTGTGCTTGAATATTCATGATTCTTCTTTACCCAAATCTTTAGTGTTATTTTGGTGAAACAAAGAGAAATGTCTCTGTGCACAAACCACATTGAACGTGGTTAAATATTTTTATAGCTAGACAGCAGTGAATAACTTGAACGAGTTATACAATCAAATACTTGGTTTCTCTCTAGATCAGAGACATTCATTAATGTATGATCAGTTCTATTGACATTAAGGGAGATTAAGATTAATAAAGGAGGGAGGAAAAGCATTGAGATATAAGCTTCATATTTTTCATGCGTTCGAACACATGCAGCAGGAATGAAGAATAATAGCTAATAACTGCAGTTATTGAAATGGGATGACAAGAATCAATTTACATACAGATTAGCGTCTATTAAAGAATGTAAATGCTAATTCTAAATTGAAAACGATCAGAAAGAGCTCTGAGAGAAAATACGTCTTTTAAATATTTTAAATACCCAGAATTTTTCTGTTGATCATGATAATGTTTATTTAGCAAAGTTCTTTCCAATAGAAGGCTAAAGACTTTATTTATTCATTTTTATTTGATTTTATTTTATAATTGACAGATCAGGACTACCCACGTTGTTTAGAAACAGCTCTTAAAACGTTTGTTGCAGATTCTATCTTAATCGCTTCCAGAAATAAATCAATTAAATTCGTCTAATAATGTAAAATGATCTAAATTAGACTGTTGTATAGTTTTCGCTAATAATTATATTGGAAGAGAAACTGGAACCTCAGCAATAGGCGAAAAAAAGTGTATCTAATAATAAGATTGTAATTAGACCGGAGATGAGAAATTATTTGTAAACGAACCAGTTGATGAAATAACAGGGTAACTATTGAAGCAACAGCAGATGGTGATGCAGCTCGATACAAACCTTTATCAGCATATTTTAAACTGGGTGCTAACATACTTAAATTAATGAGCCATAGACTTTTAATTAAATAGAATTACACCCATTAGCAGACTAATTAATTATGACTATGAATATCATGAGACAATATCGGGGTCCAAATTAATCACAATGAATTTAAAATAGAATGAAGTGGGGTGTTATTCTAATATACTACTGGTCGGGGGAAACTTTGGGGAGGTTTCTATCTTATTGTATTCATCAGCCAAACTGGTACTTCTAGAAATAATATCCTACACGCTCACGCACATACACGAACACACACACACACACACACACACACACACACACACAAACACACACACACACACACGTACGTACGAACTTTAGTAAATAAACGGTGTCGTGTGAAAGTTTAAAGCAATAAGTGAATAGGAGGGGTATTTCCCAGGGTCGCCTGTTGCATAGGAAAGAAATGAAGTAGACAAGAACACACATAATGTGATCAAGGAAGCATTTTGCTCGGCGTGTTAACGATTCTGCCACCTCGCCGCCTTAATTCCTATAAAAAATATCAGAAGTTCATTCATTTACATATTATATACACATAACAAAAATGTATTCGTACTTGGATTCAAAAAATAATTTATTACATAATACCATATTACGAATGAACAGACTGGAAGTTGTAACAATTATTCCTTTTTTTCTCAAAGAAATTAGTGAAAAGTTCCAAAGTGAGAAATTTTGTTTACTTGCATATTGGTTTTGCTGGGAATTTACACCCTGCCATAGTACCTGACACGCATTTTTCTTTAATAGCAGCCGTTTACCGAAATTTCATTTTTTTTTTCATTATTTTTACTTTTGTCTTTTTTTTTGTCAACGTTTTATCCTGTCAGATATTAAGCGCACCTACTTACATCATTACGTCTCCTCATACACACTACGTGAGGTATTTCTCGTTCTTACATACATGTCATTCACAGCAACGCTCTTCATTTAATCATCAAAAATAAAGGTTTAAAAAAAGACACACATATACATACATACATATATATATATATATATATATATATATATATATATATATATATACGGATTGAATATCTTGTTAAAAGTCATGAGGAATATAATTTCACTTATTTTCATCGGGTGTCCGACAAAAAAAAATATTTAAACTCTCAACACACGTGTTGTTTGAAATGAAAGAAAAAAAATACTTTCTTAACTTCGAGGGATTCTAAATCAGACAATCTTTGAGATTCTGTTACTGTGACAGGAAACTGTAAACAAAACAACAAAAAATGAGTGATTCTCTATTACAGTTTCTTCATTTCATTCTATCATCATCATCATCATAATCACCATCATCAATATAATTTTTTTTATTTATTTATGTATTTATTTTGCCACGTAAATTAACCTATTGTGTTTTATTCCCATATTGAGAACCTCTTCCGGTTGCATGCCATAATCCCGAGTGTTAAACATCTGTATGTTGGAGTTTTACATCTGAAGAATATACCAAAATATCATTTTGGATATGTTTGACATAAATTACAACCAGGAATTTTACCAATGCTGCACCTGGCTGCAAGATTCGAAATTGATGTTTCCGAAATAGTCCAATAGTCATTCTAGCTACAACGTTTGCAAATGGCATAGTTTTACCGAATATATATATATATATATATATATATATATATATATATATATATATATATATATATATATATATATATATATATATATATATATATATATATATATATATATATATATATATATATATATATATATATATATATATATATATATATATATATATATATATATATATATATATATATATATATATATATATATATATATATGGGCGTGAGTTATAATGAAGTTCTTATTTATGAGTCACACCCAAGTATTCGAAGACTATTTGAAATCATGAATGCCACTCGCTAAATTCCTGATTATGCGTGAGAGTATTAGAGTCAAGAATTGGCAAAGAATCAAACAAAATATTTTGCAGTATTTAGTTACATATCTTTATGATCTGAGTTCAATTCCAGTCTTAGTTGAGTTTACACTTCATCTCTCATATCAATACAATAAATTTGTCAGTCAAATACTGGGGCTGCTTTAACCGAGTATTCCCTCTGCTACACTGCGTTACGATACATAGGGTGCCCTCAGTACAGTGATAATCTATTCCTTGTTAGTGTTCTGTTGGATACGAACGTGAATATGTCCTTACGGTGGATTTCGCCATCCAAGAACGTCTCTTCCCTTTCAGCGAATTGTGTTCATAACACACGCGAGTCGTGAGTCACAGATTCAACAATGTAGGAAGAACTTCAAGATGCCGCGGTGTTTCGACCACATTGTTTATCATCTCAATCGAAGTTACCACTCGGCAAAACCGATGAATCTTACTAGTGCAACAGCTCTTAATTATAAGAATCATGAAGAAAATAATTTGCTAATGCGTGCACATGTCTGATCAGTACAGCCAGAATCCTAACAATGATGTATCTATTCATTCTTATGAGGTGTTGTCTGGTGGCGTAAAACAACATAGTTCAGATATTCACAATGCGATGGAACGAAACGTAGTACAAAAAAAAACAAAAAAAAAAAAAACGGATACGACGTTGTCTGGATATTCGCGCTTCTGCATGGAACCTTTGGACTATTATCTGTTTGGCAGACATCTAAAAACATCAGCATATAGCTTATTTGTTGATTTCTCTTAGCAAAAAGCTCTTGGTCTTGAAAGATTCCTGGCCGTGGTTTAATTTCGACTGAGGAGACATATAACGAGATTGAAACACCGCAGTGTTTCGAAGCTCCCTTACACAGGTCAACCAGTGGATCACGTGTGTTATGAAGACACATCGCCTTAAACTGAGTAAGCATTTTCCCGTAGAGAAAATCAACAACGATCAGATATTCAAAAAGGAATCTCCCATAAAGTATCAAGTGTCATTAGATGCATTATTATTATTGTTGTTATTATTATTATTATTATTATTATTATTATTATTATTAAAATTTGCTATATTGCTTTCAATTTACAAAGCATGTAAAAAAAGTTTTAAAGTACATCGTTTATTATAATCGACTGTAACTATTTAAGCCGACTCTCAGTATGACTCCGACTCCATTGAATTAAATATCACAAATGAAATATTAAAATAATTAGAGACTTCAATAGTAAATTTAAGTGCTTTTATTGTTTAATAGCCTTGAACAGTTATGAATGTGTCATTAACCCTCTTTGCCAACAATCAGGATAGGTCAGTTGATATTTTTAAGACGTCCACTGCGTAAATTAAATGTGCGCTTATCCTTATTATTATTATTATTATTATTCTATTAGTATTTGAGAACGAGTCATTTGGTTATAATTATAAGCATACTTTACTTTCTCAACTTAAAACATTTGGTCCTTAATTAGAACAAAATGGTGTCTTTCTCGAGATAAAATTTAGCACGAAATTTGACTCCAACATCATTGACACATACAGACTTATATGCACATACGCACGTAAACACATATATACGCACATGTGCAACACAGCCACATTTGTGTGTATAAATTTCTGAAGATGTTATTATGTATAAGTCTATCCGAATGTTTATATACATACATACACACATATTTATTATAAAATTTGATCTGATATTGTACATATACATCATGAAAGTACTCAATATATGATGCAAGAGAGGGGAGAGATGGGGACGGGTAGAGAGAAGGAGGAGGGATTTCATGCAAGTGAGTTAGTCACCCATAAAGACAATCTATAAAAGCTGTTGCTTTCGCTCATCAATATGCAATTCCTTGATTCCCTTCCCTTGCTGATCAATGGAATAAAGCCAATAGATGTGTGGCTGTAAACTAGATGCGGCAGATTTAATGTGAGAATGTTAAGTCCAAGAAAAACTTACATAGGACATGTCTCGCGAATGCGCCATGTTTTTCTTGTTTAATTGATTTTATGTCGACCTATTTACACCTGATGGCATTACTACCGATTAACGGAGATCGTCGTTGTCGCCGTTGTCGCTGTCGTCGTCATCGTCATCGTCGTCATCATCATCATCGTCGTCATCATCGTTGTCATCATCACCACCACCACCAACACCAACACCATCATCATCATCATCATCATCATCATCATCATCATCATCATCATCATCATCACCACCACCACCACCGCCACCACCCCACCACCATCATCATCATCACCATCATCATCATCATCACATTGGTAAACACCATCACCACCACCCGATCCTACACCAGCGCCACACGCAAAATCACCAATGCCGCACCCAACTTCACCACCATCACGCTCCATAATAATAACTATCATCATCATCATCATCATCATCATCATCATCATCATCATCATCATCATCGTCATCATCATCATCATCATCGTCATCATCATCACCATCATCGTCGTCGTTGTCGTCATCATCATCATCATCATCAACATCATCATCATTGTCATCATCATTATCATCATCATCATCATCGTCGTCGTCGTCGTTGTCGTCTCGTCTTCATCACGACGGTCATCTCCTTTTCTTTTATCTGTTGAGCGTATATGATGAGCGCAACACACTTTGCTCGTCACTAATTGGCAAATCTATTCATCTGCAAAACGGAAATACGGGTATCCTTTAACACATTTAACACACAATTATTTCAAATGAAGGGTGAGAGGGGGCGACAGAGAAGAAAGAGAGATGGAAAGAGAGAGAGATAGAGAGAGAGAATGAAGGAAATAAAGCTACTATTATTCACACAGTACTCACTCACATTTCCTTTGTTAATGAATCATTCTATAACATCATCATAACATTGCTGTCATCATTGTTGCGTCATCGAATCGACGGATCTTCAACATCACTTGTCCAATTATTACACAATAAACTATCCGTTTAACTTCAGTAAATTACTTACAGTAAAGGAACAGAATTGTTTATCTTGCAGCCATGTTGTCAATATTTTTCGTTCTTGAGCAGGTAACGAGGTGACAGGTTGATTAGCAGATAAGGCTGCGAACTGGCAGAAACGTTAGCACGCCGGGCGAAATGCTTGGCGGTATTTCGTCTGCAGTTACGTTCTGAGTTCAAATTCCGACGAGGTCAACTTTGCCTTTTATCCTTTCGGGGTCGATAAATTAAGTACCAGTTATGCACTGGGGTCGATGTAATCGACTTAATCCCTTTGTCTGTCCCGCAAAGTGAACTGGAGCAACGAGAAATGAAGTGTTTTGCTCAAGAACACAACGCATCGCCCGGTCCAGGAATCGAAACCGCAATTTTACGATCAACGCGTCCAAACATCCTAACTACTAAGCCACGGGCCTTGTGAATATATAAGTAAAAACTTTCAAAGACGAGGTGTCATGTCGCTTTGCTAAGCAAAGTTTCTTTCGTGCATGTGATGACAAATTGAGGTATATGAATACAAAAACACACCTGAGAGGAATTTTCACCTCATTTAACTGAACAAACTAAATGCAGAATCATGTCAGTAGAAGTTCCATTCTTCTGCTTATAGTTTCATGTTCCACCCGCTCGTATACGAATTGAGTTTCGGAAACGTGAAACTCGAAGTGGGAACTTGTACAGATTTCTATTTCCAGTAAAATCAAAGCTATCACTAACGCTTCTATAATTATTGGGTGCTTCTGTTTTTTTTCATCTTTCCTTGTTGGTAGGTTTTTTGAGTACAATACACATATACACATATATTTATAGACATACACACACACACAAGGACACACAAAACATCATGTATATGTTCCTATATACACATATATATATATCTGTATATATATATATATATAATGCAAGAGAGTTAGGGGTTGAGGATTCAACCCACTAAGGGATAGTATCTATCCAATATACTGCTGGGAGGGTACCCAATTATTGTTACACTAGTGTTATACCAAGTGTAATAAATGGGAGTGGGTAAAAGGAGGGTGTTACCCCTCCATTTTCTAATTGATATATACATATATATATATATATATATATATATATATATATATATATATATATATATATATATATATATATATATACACATATATACACTCATGCATACATATATATATATGCATGCATGCATGCATACATACATACGAACATATACACATATATTTATGTGTGTTTGTATGCACATAAATGCATTTACAGAGGTATAATATAAATATTCATATATTGATATGCGTGTATATCTATGTCTAGGGCTCAGGGTTAATATATGAGGTTTGTGTGGGTGAGTGTGTGCGCGATGTGTGCAAAACTCTAACTAACATGCCACATATACACATTTCTCCATGAGTTGTATTTAAATATTTTTATATAAATGGGCTTATTATGCCGAAATATCTTCATTGACAAATTATATCGTTAAAATTTTGCAAATATTAAAATTGGGCGGCTTGCCAAATTGCAAGGAAACAAACTTAGCAACATAAACATCTCATTTCCTCAAACAAATCTCACACACACACTCACACACACACTCACACACACACACACACACACACATAATACACACACACACACATAACTATACATGCATAAATACATATATATCCATGCATAAATACATACACACACGTACACACACACACACACACACACACGCATGTATATAGATGAATGTATGTTATACACTAATATCTCTCACAATCAGATAACAATCCTAGACCCATACAGATGTGCACGCACACACCGTAGATATAATGACTACTCGGTTTCATAAACTAAGGCTGTCTATAATGACATTTAACAAGCAGCACATCATAACGTGATGAGTAGGACCAAACTTAAATTTAGTTTTCCATCGATAGTGTGTTTTACTTTTGTTTTTGCTACACATACATAATATAACATAACAAAAACATAACAGACAGACAAACAAGCAAACTAATAGAACAACAACAACGACAAAATAATACCAAAAAAGAAAACAAATTGACAATTTAATATCTTGAAAATCTAAATTAGCAACACATAGAAAAAGAAAAAGTAAAAAACAAAAAAAAAAAACAGAGAAAGAAACCAATACAATTATTTTTCAAATACATTCTAACAAAAACATGTCTAAAATTAGACAATCGCAGCAACCACCACCACCACCACCACCACCACTACCACCTGCAACAACAACACCAACAATATCACCATCGATAAAACCAATGACACAGCAAGATGTAGAAGACTATTGGAGTGCTATAGAAATTTCTAGAATATCGATATAATGTTGAATATTTTCTATTATGGTTATATTTACACATCTGAAAGGAATTCAATATTGTTTAGGGTGTTTTAAAATGTCTACAAACAATGACAAAATACATTTCAGGTGTCATGGATGTGTGCTATATTTTCTCCATGCTTACATACATACGAGCTTCCACATATATATATATGTATATATATATATATATATATATATATATATATATATATACACAGATATATATGTATATATGTATGTATATATATATGTGTAGGTTTGTATGTATGGATGTATGTATTGTGTTTTTCTTTCTGGTTTTCGATGATTTGATGTTGATTTACCGTTAGGTGGTGAAAAAGTATGTGTCAGATGCAAATAGCGTACATCATGTAAAAGCTGACTGACGTTTGATTAAAATGAAGAACCTGTCCTACTAACATGTGGTTGTATGTAAGTATGTATGTATATATGTGTGTGTGCGCGTGCGTATATATATATATATATATATATACATATATATATATATATATATATATATATATATATATATATATATATATATATATATATATATATATATATACATATATGTGTGTGTGCGTGTGCGTGTGCGCGTGTGTGTATGTGTGTGTGTGTACGCAGAGACAAGAAAAGTGAGCGTTAAAGGGGTAGACAGAGTGTGATCGAAATAAACTGATAGTGAAAGAGTGGAGATGATATACATATGGTGGAAGAGTGAATGTACAAATAAAAATCATATCTGTACATAATGGCGTGTTTTTGCGTTTCTGCGTTTCTGCGTACTAATGTATGTGCGAATGAATTTATTGGTGTAAGCTTAGTGTGTTCGTTTGTATATACAAGTTTCATATCTTGTAAGCCTTTTTCACTTGACGTATTTTCTTCGTCCTTTAAACTCCGTTTCTGTCAGTGTGCCGGAAAACGAAGACGAAGAAATAAATTAACTCCTCTTAAGGTAATTCGAGAATGTTAACGGAATCAAAATTGGAAATGAAGTTGTAATATGGATTTCAAATATGTAAAATTATAAGATGGAAACGTTGAGAAAGAATGAAAAATTTAGAAACGCGAGGAACCAGGCGTATGCGGACACATAGGCCAGCGCGCGCACACACACACGCACATGGAGTCACACGCAGACATGCCTACGCATGCGTGTGTTTGTTTGGAGTATGTTAGCTACGAAATCCCGAATATATACGATACGAATCCCGAATAACGATTATGTTTATGTAGATTATTGAGGATTTAGCATTCCACCTCTATTTTTATTGATTTTGGCTTTGATCTTTCAATAATCTTCCATTTGATGTTGTTATTTGAACTCATTTCTCTTAATGGTCGGATGTAGTCACCAAATGCTATTCCATTTTTTTTGTTTTCATTTACCGATTTGTCCAAAAACGTCACATGTCTGTCTAATCTTTGTTTGAACTTTCTTTCTGGCATTTCTATGTAAATTCACGTTTGTACACTCGGTCAGTCACCATGGATACAGTTATAATTTTTTTCCTTTTTCTTATGAATGGAATTAAATGAAAAGAAATTTGATGCTGCGATTATTTTCTCACATAAAATGGACAGAAAACATGAAAATAGATTGAAAAAATATATTTCCTATTACAATTCATTATTAACATTTTTAAATCGCAATACGTTGTTGAAATAGCATGGTTTTATATATTTTCGACGAATATTTCCTCTTACGAATTTCATATTGGCTAATGTTTTCAGTTAATTTGTCTTTCGACCGAATTATTTATCTATGAATATATTTTCCCACCAATTTCGAATATATCTACAAATTTGCCGTTTAAAGGAATTGTTTTTGTTTAATATTCCTGATTCCTATGAAACTCATGTATTTAGGATTGAGTCAAGATGCTGGTAATTTATCAATTAACGGAAAAAGATGTTCTTAAAAATTAACGCGACAATAATAAATTTAGAATGCAGGTTAGAATAAATTTTAGAACAGTTATCAAATAAGACATGAGTAGAGGATTGTATGTAAGTCTCGATAATAAAATTATAACTATAAAATACACAATGTATAGCACAATATAGAATGTTAAGCATTGTAGTATGGAAATTGCTAGTGCAATGAAGGTAAACACCTAATTTAAATTCACTGTTGCAGGTGGACTTTTGTACATTTGGCACTTAAATGCGATATAGGGAAACAGATGTGCAAGAACCAAAATTTATTTTCTACAGTATATAATGATCATGTGTTGTGTAAAAGAAATTTAGTAGATATAGAATTTACTTGTTGGTATTTATGGCAGTTGTTTCAATGCTGTAGTAGAATATGCACGTAATAGAGAATAGGTTTGTTGTAGCTTTCAGTTTTCCGTTTTCTACGCTGACAATATGAAACCGACAAGAATGGGAGTTACAGATATCTGCAGCCTGAAAGATATTTCATCATCCAGGGAGCAAGAACGGCTGAGTGTTCCGCCCAGGTAGACAAGGTTGTCTATCACTTTCAGTATTGTTCCTTCAACCAAGATAGCTGGTTTACATATATGGATTTCCTGTTCCAAATGCCTTACAAATATTTTATAAATATTTGCATGTCATCCACTGTATAAGTGGCTAAGTCACAGTCATCTGCATAAAGGAGGTCACGAATAAGTTACTGGAAAACTTTCACGCCGGGCGAAATGCTTAACGGTATTTCGTCTGTCTTTACATTTTGAGTTCAAATTCCGCTGAGGTCGACTCTGCCTTTCATCCTTTTGGGGTCAATAAATCAAGTATCAGTTGCATACTGAGGTCGATCTAATCGACTGGACCCCTCCCCCAAAATTTCGGGCCTTGTGGAAAACTTTTAAATTGGCTGCAAATCAGCACAGATTAAAGATACGGCCAGAAGATCGATACCTGACATATATCCCCAGAGAGCTAACCTTACATAACTAACATACATACATACATACATACATACATAAAACGAAACATACAAATCTGTACATATTATGTACATACATATATGCAAAAATACCCAGTTGTTGTTGAAATTCCAATGAAGGTGCCTTGAATCTAGGTTAGAAACTGGCTCTTTCTCTATTGGCAAAATATACATACATAATACAGACATACATGATTACGCACATACATGCGTATATACAATAAAATATTTCTTTCCCCACAGTTTATTTAGTTTATATATAGTGTTGCTTCACTAAGAACTACAATATACATTAGCATTATGCTACAATCCCTAAAATGACACTCCCAAATGCCAAGATTCTGTCTTTCAGTATTAAACACTTAATCGCCTTTATTTAGAGTCGGTTGGGGTTTTCTTTATTTTTGGTATCTTTTTGGATATTAAAAATATTTCTTGTAATTTTTTTTTTGCTCTATAATGAACATATATGTATTTAAGCAGATCTAATAGATACAGACAGCCAGGGCGGGGGGCGGATCCCTCAATCGGATATATTGATGGAATTAATGTCGTTCACTGAGTGCACATTCATTTATGCACATCGGTGAACATAAACGCAAGCATGGGGGTTTGAGAACAACGTAGCTTCTGTGGAACATAATCAAACAGACACAAATGTCATTTTGTGTGGCACGTAACGAACGAATACACGTCGTGTAGTTCTTGCAATTTCTCTCGTCAGTAATTATCATACATACAAATATATGCATGCGCATACATATTCATACATATTCACACATACACACACACACACTCACTTACGCTCACACATGCATATATATATATATATATATATATATATATATATATATATATATATATATATATATATTGGTATATGAGTTTGCTTTTGTATCCATATATGTTTATACATATATATATATATATATATATATATATATATATATATGGATGTATGTATGTATGTATTTATCTATCTATATTGCTATATCTATCTACCTATATATCTATATTTATCTATCTATCTATCTATCTATCTATCTATCTATCTATCTATCTATCTATCAATCAATCAATCTATCTGTGTGTCTGTGTATCTCTGTATCTATCTGTCCCATACCTCTCTGTCGGTCGGTCGGTCTATCTATATAACTCTCTCATAGATGACTCACTAGCTACGATAATTCTGTGCAGGAGTATTACGAGTGCCACGCTGTTTTCTTTTTATTCAATAAGCAAGTCCCCGTTTTTGTAGAGATGTTGAAATAAAAAAAAAATCTGGCAAAAGTTTTGTTGTAAAAATGGTGGGTAAACTCAAATGCGACGATTCTCAGCGAAACAATCTCTTCAAGATATGGCTAGTAACTGACATATATGGCAAGTAACTTGACAGAGGATATTCGATTGTTGCAAGTCTCTGAACAATTTCGAGCAGATTGCTGTAGTTGCCAAGATGTAGGTTCCAAATTGGAGATGCAAACTGTAATTGTGAACGCATCAAAATCATATATAGATTTACACGAATAACTGTTGAACGGCTTACTGAGTGAAGTTAAGAGGTCGGCCATTTTGACGATTTGGGGAAAGCGAGTCACTAAACGCAAGTCATTGTTGACAATAATGTCTACATCACTTTCACCAACAGACTTCTTAAGTTTGGTGCGAATGCACACACACACACACACACACACACACGTGCTCACGTACGCATTTGAAATGTATAATAATACAATTTTTTTTTTCATTTGTAATTACATTTTCAGCCATAATATCCTGAACGTGAAGAACAACAACTAAAAAAAAACAGAATAATAAAAAAGAAAATCAGAGAAAAACAAACAAGCAAATGGCATTTAAATTTTGCAGGAAGTGAAATAACAAATAATTTCAAATGTAAATATAAAATATATTTATACGCTTCAAATGCATATGAAATATATTTATATACTGCAGCTGTAAATCCTCAAACGCTAATCAGTTGCTGATGAAAAAAGCATAATTCTGAATTTCAAACCAAAACAGTTGTTTTTGTTTAATTTTCTTGCAGATTTTAAATACGTGATGTTCAAAACATTAACCCTGGAGACCGTTTACCTTTATTATTTTTTTTTTATGGCATTATAATATGCTAGGGAGTGGGGTTAAGGAAGTTAATTTTACTGGAAATAATAATATTATTATTGCTGTCGATTTCATATTACACATATTGTAATATACGAGGGAGTGCTGAAAAGTTCCTGGCTTTGAGTAAAAGTAAATACAGAGGGATCAGTTAATTATGATTGTATTCAACATGTTCCCCTCTCAGATTCACACACTATTGAGAACGCCCTGGTGCTGAGGTTTTCTCGTTGAGGGTTGTTACTTATGTTCTTGTTATTGGTGCTGTAGTTATATTTTAACCCAAGTTCAATCCTAATAAGCAGTTATGTGATCGACAACATTTCAGTCATGAAAATATTGTCTTTTTTTATGGCGATATCATGGATTGCATTAGCTAACGTGTCCTTCAAGTTTTATGAGAGAAATTTGGTTGCTGTTTCTACCAGATCTAGTTATCACTTAAATCCCTCGCATCTTTCGGTTTTATAATCCCCACCTTACCCCTACCGTCAGGCGTGGTGTCGCTCGTAGAAGAGGTGGGAGGGCGTAGTAATAAATAGGTGGCAAGAAGGAAAGAGGAAGAGGAGGAGGTTTAGGCAGGATCGTAGATATGAAGACTGCTGTTAGTATAGAAGTGCACAGGGTGTAACGTTAATGACAATAGATGGGAGGGGATGATAGCGGTGATGTTAGCGTCGGTGGTGGTGGTGGTGATGGTAAAATGAATTAATTCCCCGGCATAAGTGGTAAACATTTGGATGAGTGGCGGTGGGTTGCATATACCAATACCGTAGCTGTCCTTCGTAATGAGGTAGGAACAAAAGGATGTGGCAGGTTGACAGGTTGATGAGATAAAGTAGATATATGGCTTCGCATATACATACATACATATTTATATACGTATGTATGTATATATACGTATATATGTATATATATGTATCCATGTATATATATATATATATATATATATATATATATATATATATATATATATATATATATATATATATATATATATATATATATATATATATATATATATATATATGTATATATATATATATACACGTATATACATATATACATAAATGCATATATACACACACACACATATATATATATATATATATATATATATATATATATATATATATATATATATATGAATTTATATATATATATATATACATATAGTTACCAGGGGTAGCAAAATTGCACTAAAAAAACAAGATATCCCAGCCGTTTTACAGGTTGATATACCTAGTTAACGTGATACATTTTGAGAATATATGGATAATAACAACAAATGGAGCAAAACGCATGTCGATGAAAGTTCCTTTAATTCCTATATATATGTTTCGAAGCAAGTGAGGGCCATTTCACAAAAAAAGGAAAGGGTAGCTGGAATTATCACTTGTTTCTCATCAGGGAGAACATAATAAAACATTTAGTAGCAAGACAAAAACGAAATGATGGGGTAACTTACGAGTTGAGATGTTACATGGTCAGTGACCGTTAGAGGGTTTGTTTACATAGAGTTATGACGGGGTCACCGATATTATTCCACGGGCTTTAGGCATGAGAACGCTAGTTTACATAGAAATACATATATATAATACAGGAGAGTGAAAATGAGAGAGAAAGGAGATGTTGAAAGAGAGATAGATTAAGAAACAAAGAGAACGAATGAATAGGATAGAATAAGAAAGAGAGAACTGAAACGTTAGGGACATATCACTTAAAGTGAAGACTAAGAAACAGAAACCAAGAAAAGGCCGTTATAAGTCTGGGTTGGGAAATAAATGGGAACACTAACGAGGATTCACAGGAGTGTTACACAAAACTTGGAAAAAAAAAACTAAAACGTTTCTCGTATTATTTGCCATAACACCTCCATTTTCTTCACTATAGTACAATGGCCGACAGACTGTTGCATAAAATAGGATGAGTTCAGTCTGTCACCAACCCTATTAAGCAACAACTTACCTGCTCCGAAACAGATGCTTATCACTGTTAGCTTCATTCACACTTGTATTTCTAATTATCATTCTTTTCTTTTTATCATCTTATTCTTCCTGAATGTCTGCTCGATCGCTTTTTTTTTCTCTTTTACTTTTTTTTTTGAATTGTTTTATTTGTTGTTGTCATCTCCATCGTTGTTGTTTTTGTTTTTGTTGATGATGATAATGTTAGGTGATGATGATGATGATGATGATGATGATGATGATGATGATGATGCTTTCGTCTCACAACAAAAGGAATATTTACTTACGCTAAATTGTAATTTATTATTTTTTTTATCTATTCAATCATTTGCATGCTTGTATGACTATATGGGTCTGTATGTATACACACACACACACACACACATACACACACACATACATACATACACACACACATACACATATACATGCACACGTACAAACATAGATACGAACATACGTACCCCCCTATACATACACATACACAAACTTACATGTGTCGAACGAAACCCCAAAGGTTTTCAGTCAACATATTTATCTATGCTTGTTTCTGTCTTTACTTTACGTCCTATTTATTATTATATTTTCTTTTAGTTCTACTTCAGAAGTCAGAATGTTAGGGGATTCATCTTCTTTTCCCTATCACAGAACACGTCTGTTAGAATTTAAAAGGAAATAAAATACCTAACTAAGAAAAAGAGTATATATATGTGTATATATATATATATATATATATATATATATATATATATATATATATATATATATATATATATATATATATATATATATATATATATATATATATATATATATATATAAACAAAAAAGCTAGTGATAATTTTCTCTCCTAAATTTTGCATTTTTCCATTTCTTAGTTAATGATGAGAGAACAGCAGACAATTTCTTTATTATCTAACACATATCTACCTGCCGCCAATAATTTACTATTTATGCTGCTTGCTCTTACAGAAAATAACAATGATATACATGCCCCCGCGAGACGTTTACGAAGAATACATGACGGGAATAAACAATTAAACAGCTCTAAACCAAAAGGCATTATAAGGTCAGAAGGGAAATAAAACGATTAACACATTGCTAACATTTGCTACTAACGGAAATTATAGTCAACACTGATGGAAATAATATCAATATCCCTTTCAAAATATTTGTTTAAAATAAACAAGTGTAGTTAATAAATACATCTATTATGGAAATGTGAAGAATGCAAACTGGGATATGTGTAACCCGAGAATGGAAAAGCAAATGTAAAACCTTTTACATGATGTGCCGTAAAGTGAAGACTATGTGAGTCCTCGAGTTGTAAGAAGCAGCGTTGAAAGTTCTTTCGGGTCTCACCTTACGTAATATTTTACTTTTAAAGAAAGAAACGTTTTGGGCAATATTGCACTCTATATCTTTCATCCTGTACTTGTTTCAGTCATCAAATTGCGGTCATGCTGGGGCACCGCCTTGAAGAATTTATAGTTGAGTCGATCCCAAGAATTTCTAGTCGAGTCGATCCCAGGCACAGGCAGGAATATCGATGTTGCACGCACAACGGCCGACCAAGAAAGAAAGATCAGGCTTGGCTGAACGGCGGTCACGTGTAGGAAGAGAAGAGAGAGAGGTAGAGGCAGAGAGACAAAAGAATTAAGGAGGGGCGAGAAAAAATGACAGGTACACAGGAGGGAAAGTGAGCAAGAAGAGAAGGCAAGGGAATGTGAGAGAGGAGGAACGAAAGAACGAAGAGTGGAATGAACGAATAAGGGTGAAAGGGTTGATAGACAGGAATGTATATATGCATGTAGGTGTATATGCATGCGAGTATGTAAATATCCACGTGTGTATGTATGTATATATGTATGTATGCATGCATGTATGTTAGTATGTTTACATGTATGTATGCATGCATGCACGTATGTATGTATATATGTGTGTATGTATGTATGTATGAATGTATGTATGTATTTCTGGAGTACATATATATATATATATATATATATATATATATATATATATATATATATATATATATATTCCACTCGATAAAAATCCGTATTTATAAAACCCTCCAACTGTCATTTCTTTCGCTTCTATCTTCATGCAATCCATGACATCAACTAACAAAACCAGAAATACAAATGAAACTCGGAAAGGTCTCTTTGCGTTTTATTATTATTATTATTATTATTATTATTTTTGCTATTCTAGTTTTTGCATCACAGTCTATGGTATTACTTTTTATGTAAAGCTCCGAATCAATTATTTTAGGAAACAAGAAGTAAAAAGATAAACCGAAGAAGAAATCGTAAAAAATATTTAAACTGTAGATAAAGAACAAACTATAGATTTTTATTTCAGCATGTGATTCAACACCGGATATAGCTCTATCGTAAAGAAATAATACGTTTAGAGCAAAATGATAATGATAATAATAATAATAATAA
>NC_142947.1:12546512-12554012 GCF_046866305.1 Octopus bimaculoides
TATATATATATATATATACATATACATATATGCGTATATATATATATATATATATATATATATATATATATATATATATATATATATATATATGTATGTATATATAATATATAGTTATATATATATATATATATAAATATATATATATATATACATATATATATATACATACGAGATACATATGTTTATACACATACACACACACACACACACACACACACACACACATACATATATATATGCCGAGTGGTATGAAAAAGGTGGGGAAAAAGATCGGAAACTTTTTGTTTTTAGTTCCGTTCAGTCCTACGTAGCCCTGGGGTGCGAATTCATTTGTAGAATATGAAATATATTCCAACAATTGTCTGAATGACATGGATACCCAAGGTTAGGATCCCGTCATACACCCGACTTTTGTATACGCAAATGTATCTGCTTTAGTCAATATTATCTCAAAAAGACTACACTGAAGAAAAATGCAGCAAGAATTAACAGCCAAATCACCGAAAATAAGTACATTTGTTTTTGTAACATCTCATTACTAGAGTTTCAAAATGTAACTTTGAAATCTTCCCCAGGTAATGTTATTGAGGGTTGACTGTGGCCGGAAACTACTCTTTGAATAAGTCTTATATTTTTGGCAGCTGGCGATTAAGTCAGACAGTCTCTTGCCGATGTTCTAGACTCACTTTTCTGATGACTATAAGCTTCTCATTCTTCTTAATGACATGTCAACTTGGGAAATTCTTGCTCTTATCTGATTATCACATCTCATTAAGTGTTGCTGGTCTTAATTGTCTTTCGGTAGCATAATGATGCATCTTCTAGAGGAGAAGATCAATTTAATAAATCAACAATTTATGTTGCATGGTCTTTTATACACCTATATTTGTTTACGTATCTATATATCTATAAATGTAACTATAATACAAATGTGAGTGTGTATGTACGTATGTATATGTATATATGCATACTAGTTGTAGTCTATTTATTTACAAGGTACTAAAAGTGTCAGCAGTTAACGAGTAACAGCGTGAAAGAAATGAGGAAGAGATTTTCGTCTCAGACGATAAGTAGGAAAGGACGTCTGACTTCATCGTACTATTTCATAGAAAAGGTTGAATGTGACTGAACAATTTGGGGATTAGCACACAGTAGTGTTGTTGGGAGTAGCGGAACCTACAGCAAGAGAATGGAAGAGATGTGTTTAGTTTCAAAGAGAGCACCTGAAATGCAGTATAGGGTATTGTGGAAGATTGCGATACGGGGGAACTAATATGTGGTGTTGAGAAGAGTGAAGAAATACGAGATGGCAATGAAAACAAGAGAGAGAAATAAATAGGGGCAGGAAAAAAGGAAATACAGGAGGAATAGAAAGAATAACAACAGTGGGACGGGAGGACAAGAATAGATGGGCGATAAGGTTAGATTGGTGAGCGCACTATGAATCTATTTATCAATATCGAAATGGAAATCCTTTCGTCAACCATGCACACTAAAATCTACTTAGTTTCAACATGTAGACACAAAAACTCACACACACACACACACACACACACACACACACACACACACACAAACATGCACACACTCACACACGCACACACGGTTGTACATATGAGTGGCTACGGCGATGTAACATAAATTCAAGTAGATTCCTTGAATGTGGTGGCTTAGCATGGGCATAACGAAATATAAAACCAATATGTGATTTAGAAAGCAAATTTAGAGATGTGCTTGTGTGTGACTGTGTAACTTTTGCTCGTGTATATTAAATAATATTCTAGTTAAAAACATACACCGATACACATATCATTGTGTGAATGTGAAGTGCATCTGTGTTTATGTAAGTGAGAAAACCTCTGTAATAAATCCCCTGCGCTTAATTCAATAAAGCATTACAATATGAAATACTCAACACATACAAAATTCATTCAGGAGTCAGAAATTTCATAAGTGTGCTCCTATTGAGAACCTGTTGGTAAGGCAACGATTATGATCTTTGTCTCCTACCAGCAAGGTTGTTGCTGACATCATAAAATACGTGTGAGTTGCAGTAATATATACGGCTACATCTGTGTAAGTATATCTTTGTATAGAATATTGTTGTGTATATTGAACAATAAAGTGTAAAGAAACCTAAACATTAATATATAACTCAAATAATAAAATTAGAAACATTTACTTGTGGTAGACTTAATGTTAAATTAGTTCCTTGGAGAATTTTAACAAAATATTATTGTGTAATAACGAATCAACACACTATACTGAACGTTGAGAAAACGTCCATCATAAAACATTGTAATCAATATAAACTATTTAAGCAATACACATGCACACGTACAACTGCACACACACACACACACACACACATTCACGCACGCTTACATTCATACACAATCAAGCACAAGCACAAACGCAATTTCGCGCGCAAATAAATATGAGGGCGGATATTTTTATGTTCATCTATTTATTACTATCATATATTTATCGTATGCTTGATCAAGATGTTTCGAGACTTACGCGTTGATCTCGATCAAAATATTGTATTGTTACACACACACACACACACAAATACTCACTCACACACACACACACACATACATACACACGCACACACGCATACACGCATACAAACAGACACATTTATGTATTCTATATGTGTACATAAGCACACATAATCTCTCAACGTGTCTGATTGTCTGTCGATCTATCTGGCCGCCTTTCTTTTCTCTCTCTCTTTCTCCCCCCTCCCCCCCCTCCCCCCCTCTCTCTCTCTCTCCCTCTCTCTCTCGCTATATATATATATATATATATATATATATATATATATATATATATATATATATATATATATTACTCTTTTACTCTTTTACTTGTTTCACTCATTTGACTGCGGCCAGGACTTATTCTTTGTAAGCCTAGTACTTATTCTATCGGCCTATTTTTGCCGAGCCGCTAAGTTACGGGGACGTAAACACACCAGCACTTGCATGTACATGCTGTTTACCAAGCATATGACAATTTGCAGAAAAAGGAAGGTGAATTTTCTAATGAAAACCCCTTTTTTTTTTTTGGTTAGTAAAGGCTTAAATGTTTACGAAGTGTATGAATTTGAACAACAAGGAAATGCCTAGTGAGCAGTTGAAGATAATGAAGGTGATGATGTTGGGGTTACATACGAGAACAGGTATACAATGTTGATGAGACTGCTCTATTCTGGAAGCGCTTTATTTCTCAAGAAGGAAAAAAAAAACATTGGGATTTAAAGCATCCACAAATTGCTCGATACTTCTTTTGGGAGGAAAATAACGCCGGTGAAATGAAATTGAAGCCACCATGCGTGTTACACTCCCAAAATCTAAGGGTTTTTAAAGGTTACACAATGCTTAATCTACCTCTGATTTGGCTTTCAAATAAGAAGGCATGGATGATTAAGAACTTTTTTATGGAATGGTTTACAAACGATCTTTTATTATGCAGTGACAGGCATATTTCCAACGAAGCATTGCTTCTTTTAGACAACACATATTGCCGATAATGAGAGGGTAGAATATATGACCAAGATTACAACTTGCTTGCTCCTGTCAACTGATAAGGTGTGATGGCTTACTTCAAGGCATCTTATGTGAAAAGAACTTTCAAACAAATTATGAAAGCAATTGACAGGGAGGATAAATCTGCATTTAGAGACTTCTGGAAGAAATTTCGCATAATAGCTGCTGCAGAATAATATAGATGAGTTATGGAATGACGTGAACCCTTCATGTTGGAACTGTGTTTGGAAAAATATATGAGTAGACTGCATTCGTGAAATTATAAGTTTCCCTCAAGCAGAGATTCTACATCAAATTCTGAAACAGATCGTGACACTTGCAAAAGATGTAGAATTTGAAGAAGTCACACAGGATGATGCGATTAAGATGGTAGTGTCCAGAGAGAAAGTTTTCTCTTACGAGTAGCTAATGCTGTTCATTTAATTACGTTTTCTAAAAAGGAAACTTAATTCTAATTTTTCTTTTTTCTTTCATTTTGTTCCCGTTTTTTTTTCTTTCTCACCCTTTGTTATCTAATTCCTCTCTTTTGTATCAACCCTCTTCTCATTTCTTTTCTCGTTGCTTCTCATGTGCTAGCGTCCTGAATTTGAAAGAGAACATACCATCTACCCAGAAACTCAAGATTATTTAGAAGCACAAGGCACGTTATAATAATCTGCCTAACCACGTGTCTCAATGGCAAGAAACTATTACTACGTCCAATAACAATACACTGCACACACACACACTATATATATATATATATATATATATGATTAATGAGAGAGGGAGAAGATTGAAGATAAGAAAATGTTTGTTGATCACTACAGTTGTTTCGACACATCTAGTATCGATCCCAGACGGATGGGATGCTGAGCACTAATTTAGGTGTATCAGTCGGTGTATATGTGTCTCTTTAGGTGATTTCAAGATGTATCTTGCTAAAATAAATAACGTCTGTTCCGCTAGTTTTCTTCTTGATATGTGT
The DNA here is from genome assembly GCF_046866305.1 of Octopus bimaculoides. Lineage (NCBI taxonomy): Eukaryota > Metazoa > Mollusca > Cephalopoda > Octopoda > Octopodidae > Octopus > Octopus bimaculoides. Next base: position 12,551,037 of record NC_142947.1, read on the forward strand.
ATATAAAAGCAGCAAATTAAGTAACACAGCTTCATTATTATAGAAGATCGACAATAAATATCAGATGCAAAAATAAACAAATACATGATATGTATACAGAGAGAAGGGACGAGAGAGAGAGAGAGAGAGAGAGAGAGAGAGAGAGAGAGAGAGAGAAGGGACGAGAGAGAGAGAGAGAGAGAGAGAGAGAAGGGACGAGAGAGAGAGAAGGGACGAGAGAGAGAGAGAGAGAGAAGCAGACAGAGAGACTGACAGAAATAGACTGATACATAGATAAGTTGATTGATAGATATATACAATATACATACATATATATACATGCATGTATACTCGCTTACATACACAGGAATTCACAATCATTCATGTATATGCACATACATGTGTGCGGGTCTGTGTGTATATTTGTGTGTTTGTGTGTGTGCGTGAGTGTGTGTGTGTGTGTGTGTGTGTGTGTGTGTGTGTGTGTGTGTGATAGATATATACAATATACATATCTATATATACATATCTATATACATATCTATATATCTAGATAGATTAAAAAGTGGAATCATGGAACATTTCTAACACAAAGTGACGCGTAATATAATGGTGAAATTTATTTTGTGATCTTAATGTGTAATATTCAGTTAATAATAAACAGTATAAACATGTGCATACATAGCTACGTATGTGAGTGTATATGTATGTTAATATATATATATATACATGGGTGTAAGAAAGAAAGAGAAAGGGAGAGAGAGAGAGAGAGAAAGAAGGAGGCGGGGAGATGACCTTCTTCATGACCCTGAAGATAATATTAATAGATATGATTTAACAGAGAGAAAAAATGAATTATGTTATATTTAATCTACTGTCCTTCTCTTATCAGTAGCTTAAGCATACACACACACACACACACACACACACACACACACACACACACACACACACACACACACACACACACACACACACATACACACACACACGCACACACGCACGCATGCACACACACACACATATATATATGACCTAACTTGATTATATATATATATTGTATTCTCTAATTCAATATTCGATAGAAAGTTTACTGAAACTACGAAGAAAGCAAAGGAAAGCAGACACCCACCGCACGCACACATACACGCACACATACATGCAGACACGCACACACACATACATATGCATAAACACACACATACATACACACACACATGCACGCCCGCGTAAACACATAAAGGAAATGAGCTAAAGAAAAACTAAATAATTGATTTCTGCTTCTATAATATAGAAAATAAAGCAAATAAAGACGAATAAATGATAAAACTGTTTGACAGAAGTAAATACTCTGTATTTGTTTTGTTTTTGTCTTTTTCTTTTCAATTTTTTTTTCACGTTATTTGTAACTTCGAACTGCAAAGAAGCGAATAATCTAACCTTTGCTTTACGAACAGATTTCGAATCCCCTAGAATCCTGTCTAACTTACTTAGTTTCTTTTTCCCCGTTTTCTTTTCTTCTTTTTCTTTTTCTTTAAAAAGGGCTTTAATTCCCGAAATTTTATAAATACACACACGTATATATATATATATATATATATATATATATATATATATATATATATATATATATATATATATAGAGAGAGAGAGAGAGAGAGAGAGAGATAGATAGATAGATAGATAGATAGATAGATAGATAGATAGATAGATAGATAGATAGATAGGTAGGTAGGTAGATAGATAGATAGACAGATAGATGAGGTATTTTCGCAGTGATTTCGTCTAATATCTTCTCCTCACAATTGACTGGCTAAGCCGAGTTTATAGTAAAACATACCAAAATTCCACTGGTTTTATCGAATCCGGAACTTCCTTGTTGCGAAGTCAGTACCTTACCTACACAAGAATTCATGCGTTAATAATAGATTAAATGGGAGAAAATTATGGAAGTTTCTCATTCCTTTTCGCTCTGTTTTTTTGGGGTTTTTTTCGTTTTTGATTTTTCATCTTTTCTGTGTCTAGTGACAAGACAAATGTTAGTTTGGCAGTCGTGTCAGTAATTTGAAACTTGGCAACAATATCGATACTCATAAAGACTGTTCCATCCCTGAAAATGTCAAATATCGATTATTTTCCGTGGCACAAGATTTATGGAATTGAAAGGTATTATTTTAGACGAAGTGATTTAAAACATAACAGACAACTGGCGATCGAAACCGTGACATAATCTCTGCTAATCTGATATCCTCGACCAAAAATAGACCTGAAATATCATGGTCGGGTTATAAATGGAAATGAAATGTTCGAAAATTCTGCGATATTTATTTTTAACTGTTTCATTCATTGGCCAGTAGCCATGGGGCATCGCCTTGAAGGGTCTTTAATCGGACAAACTGACCACCCCAGTACTTATTCATTTTTCTCGTTTTGTGTCTGGCACTTATTCTGTCGGTGTCTTTCACCGAGCCAGTAAGTTTTCAGACATAAAAAAATCAACACCGGTTGCCAAATCAATTGGTGGCTGGGGAGACAAACAGAGACATAACAACACGCAATAACACAGCATATAAATAATGTACAACGCCTACACAAGTCTGGTCTTAAAACCCCCTGAAACTAAGTCATAAGCCCAGCGAGACAATTCACATCAGGTCCTTTATCGGAGCGACAGACATCGATGTGACGTCATTAAGAAGCTGGGGTATTTCCAACACAACAACACTCCATCTGAAACTGAGACTATCTACCCTCCAATAAAGAAAATCGAAACATTTCAGGTGTAGAAAATTCAGGTGTCGCAACGGTAGAACCAATGTGTGGGTTTAGCGAAGGGTAAGATATCCCAAAAAGAAAGCAAAGAAACAATTTATCTCATCTTTAAGTTACAACTGTTTCTTTTTCACCACTGCTTTTCACAGTTGATACAGAAGCAACTGAAAAAGAAAGTTGGTACCGAAACGATTGTAACTGTTCATTAAAGATGTGAGGAAGTAT
>NC_142947.1:12559012-12564012 GCF_046866305.1 Octopus bimaculoides
AGCTCTTGCTGCATGATAAGCTTACTTTGTGGTTATCACTGAAGCCTGTGATATTTTAGCAGTAAAATTGGCTGGAGGTCATGTGATGAGATATAGGGTTTTCAATATGGCAGAAAGACGAAGAGAAAAAATAGAAGAAAAGATATGGTTTATTGTGAAATGAAATCATAAACATCTGAATACGAACGTAAACTCGCTCGCTCATATATATCGCATCAATGTTTCATACATATATGCGTATGTCTCTGTCTATATGTTTGTATGTATGTAAATATGGATTTATTTATCATTCTGTCTATCAATGTTTGTTTGTCTGTATGTACGTATGTTCATATATGCATATATGTTTCTCTGTGGGGTCGAACATGCATGTCATCGCGTATGCACGCCCATACCTCTTTTTTTTTCATCAAATTCTAAAATATTAACCACATTTTCTCACTCTTCACGTGTTCGCTGATAATATTCACCTATGGATGATTCCCTTCCATTGTAATGAACTTCTATCAAAATAGAATAGAAAAAAAATCATAAATATATACACGTGTATATATATGAGTGTGTGTGTACTATCTATCTATCTATCTTTCTATCTATCTATCTATCTATCTATCTATCTATCTCGCTCTTAAATATATATAAGTAAAAAAAAAAGGGAAATATCGTATAGGAAATTTTTCGCTTATTTTGTTTTATTATCAGAGATGTAAGAACGTTATTAATATCATAGTTTTCTTAAAACTTTCTTAACATTTAAGTTACGCCGTAAAAAATGGCTGTATCTCTTGATGCCGCTTACGATGTAGATATATACATCGTTTAGGAAAATGCTGGTTGGGATTGTTGGCTATGTAAAAATATATCACAAATATAAGGACTATGTTTGTGCTGAGACTTCAAGAATGAAAGAGACAGAAGTCGTAATATACATTACGAGTTTGCAAATAAAGTCGGCTGGGATCTTTAATAATATTTTCAGTAATATTTTCAGACTTGCAGAATTACCACAGGGAATGCATCATGGCATACCTCTCAGAAATAGAGGTGGAAGAACCGTCGCTAATGTGTTTCCCATAGGAAGAATGAATGGTGAAGCAGAAGGGAGATTGTTAGAGAGAAACAGCGAAGAGAATTCTTAAAACAAATCTAGACAGATAATTTTTTTATTATTGACAGGGCAGAAAAATAAAAAGACACTAGATGATATAACCATTATAACAGTCACGATAATGGTCAACTCATTAATTAAATATATTAAACAACACAACGTAACAGTTATTCATCGGAAATACATTTGCGTTATTGTATAACTAATAGATTTCAGTATAATTTACGATGAATCAAAAAGGAAAGAGGAATAAGGTAGGTTTGCTTTACTCACTATACTCTTGCAGTCCATGTATAATTAATAATCAATATATGAATACATAGCTTAATAAAGTGACTCATATGTGGGCTACATAGTAATAGCATTCACTATATACATACATACACATACACACACAGACACACACACATATATACCCGGGTATATGCTTTCATTTATACATTCTTGTGTATGTATATGTGTGTTTGTATGTGAGTGTTTATAGAGATACTGGCCTTTTTTTTTTACACCCTTATTCTGATGGAACACAGAATATCCAGTCTTCTGTTTGTTCCGTCAATTTATATACAACAAATATTTAAACAGCACGAAAATGAATATTTCATTTTGATATTTCTTTCTATAATGTCATAGAAACCTGCTCATATGTGCGATGATATGTAATTAAATATCTCCTTCACAATCCCCTAATTATCTACCCTTTTAAATTAATGAATTGCCTGTAACTACATCATATTTCAACACAGCATCGGATTTAAAACACATTAATTAAGCACTTAAAATAAATTAATTACAAATATATATAATGTAACGTAGTGTTACAGAACAGGTTTCTTATTTTCAGTGTAGTGTAGATCCTTATCAATCCCAATGGCGCAAACATATGATGAAAGACATATCCGTTGTGAATGTCACGTTTTGTGTGTTGTCTTTTTTTTTGTTGGTGGGTGTTTAACACTAGATTATCTAATGTGTCCTTTACTTTTAATACAGTGACATAAGGGGCGTTTAGCTATTATTTCTAAGAGGTCAAATTATTATGTAAGGGATCCGTCATTGTCTTGTATATAATTTCAACTAATCACTAATCAGAGCTATAATCAAAAGTGCTTCAGTTCAGTGTTCCTATAATTTTTATGAGATTAAGCTGTGATGTAACGGACTTCGAGCTATTATTTCTAGCAGATCTAGCGAGACTTCTTGGTGTTCTCATCCAAGATAGAGACGATTACCAATGTTTCCAAGTGGCAGGTTTGATAATTGTTTATTCAGTATATATGTATGTATATATATATATATTCTGTATAATTTTGTATACAAAACATCTTATACACACACACACATATATGTATGTAAGTATGTATGTATATGTGTGTGTATACATATATAGTCATTTCAAATAAAGGAATGGTAAAATAAACGGACAACAAGCGGACGTGCACAGGAATGTATTAGCGTGACGTTCATTAAGAAGTGATAGTCTGACGTTTCGAGCATAGCTCTTCGTCGGAAAGGAGAAAGAGAAAAATCTAAAGAATGAAAAGAAATCGCCAACAGCAGGTGTGTAGTTGTATTGCTGGATATATATAAATATATTTCGCCATGATAGATCGCTGACCACTACAAACATTTTTTCTCTCCTTGTTTCTTTCTGTGTGCCTTTCTGTGGAAGAGCGTAGGCTCGAAACGTTAAAGACTTTCTCTATTCCCAAGCGTTATACTAATACATCCATTTGTTGTCTACACCACCTGTCTTCGTCTGTTGTTTTTTCGTGAATTCTCCCTATATATATATATATATATATATATATATATATATATATATATATATATATATATATATATATATATATATATATATATATATATATATAAATACGCACCCACACACATACATAATATATACATACAAATATACATATATCCATGCACAAATACATACATACATATATACATACATACTTACATACATACATACATACATACATACATACATACATACATACATACTTACGTACATACATAATAAATGCATTTATGCATTAAACTACGAAACATCTATCGGACAGATGTAAGTAGAAATCAGTGTTTGCAGCTCGAAATTCTTCTCTTTTGGTTCAGACTCGGAGAAGGCATTTCTTTTCTCCTGAAGACCAGCAGTTTCTCATGCAGCAAATCTCCTTCCCTTTCTCTCTTTCTACGCCATCGACATCGACGATATCCAAGGGAACATTCTTTATTATATAATAATAGTTTCATAATCTAAAAATAAAATGATATATGAGGCATCTTAAAAGACCAACCACATAGAAAAATAGTCATGGGGAAGAAAAAAAATAACAAACCCACAATAAGCAGTAGAACTAAGAAATATAGCAGGGATTGCTACAATCGTCTTTGATGTAACCACGCCATCAAGCCAACTCTCTACGCTGATATAGTAATGGTGTACAATGACAGCGTTACTATAAACTATTCAAGCAAATCATACGCCCGAATTGCATAACATAATAGAAATAGACATTTAGATAGAGACTGAAATATAATGGGATCGTGACAAAAGGAATAGAAGTGAGTCATAACTACTGCTGGCGTTATTTGGATATCCTAGATGTAACACTGATTGAAATATCTGTGTGTCTGTATGTATCTCTATAAGTATTATTGTATGCGTTACTGTATGCAAGCACATTTGGGCGTGTTGGTATGTATATATATATATGTGTAGGGATGTGTAGTTATGTTTGTATGTGTTCTTCTGTGTATTTTCACTGTGTGTGTGTGTGTGTGTGTGTGTGTGCGTGTGTGTGTGTGCGTGTGTGTATGCGTGTGTGTGTGAACGCAAGTATGTCGGTTGATATAATTTTGTGTGCATTTGTATCTTTGTATTTACAGGGTTTGCGGCTGTTTGCGAATGGGCGCGTGTCTATGTGTATATGCATTTGCACGTATTTGTGTGTGTCAGTGTATGGACGTATGTGTGTGTGTGTGTATGTATTGGCTTTTATTTGTTTGTGTGTTTTTTGTTCGCATGTCTGTGTGTATGTATGTGAGTGAGTGCTTGCTTCCATGTGTCTATTTGTACGACTGTGTATGTATTTATGTGTATTTTTGTACTTGTGTGCGAACGTAACTGTAAATGTGTTTGTGTCAGTTTGTGTAATTGCGTGTCTCTGTGCATGTGTATGTATATGTCTTCGTGTGTATAGCTATGTACTTTCTTGTGTGTATGTCTGTGTAACACGTGTGCATATGTGTACTTTTGTGCGTGTATATGTACATGTGTATGCATATGAAGTAATATGTGTGTCTATGTCTGTGTCTGTGTATGTGCGTGTCAATGTGTGTTTGAGTTCGTGTTTATTTGTCTACGTAAGTTTCTGTGTAAGCACGTGTGTATGCATATATGTGTTTGTGTATATTTGTGTGTATGAATCTTTGTATGCTCGTGAGAATGCATATGAATGTGTGCGGGTATTTATGCGTGTGTGTTTATATCTGAGAATGTGTATGCATGCGTTTGTATACATACATGTGCTTGTATTCGTATTTAAAAGGTATATAAGTTTTTTTTAAATTCTTTTATATGTTTCATTCATTTGACTGCGGCCATGCTGGAGCACCGCCTTTTGTATGTATTTGTGTGGTAGTATGCGTCTATATGTGAGGGCATGCGTGCGTGCCTGCGTAAACAGTATGTGGTTTCTGTGTGTGTTTGTGTGTGTATGCATGTGTATATGTGTAAGTCTGTGTATCTGTGCATACGCGTGTTTGCAAATCGATGCGTCTTACTTTGTGCGAGGTTGTATGCGCGCGCGTCTGTGTGTATTTGCGTGTACGTTTGTGTGTATATATGTGAATCTGTGCTTGTATATGGGTGGATAACATTATG
>NC_142947.1:12576512-12579012 GCF_046866305.1 Octopus bimaculoides
ACTCACTCTCTTTCTTTCTCTCTCTCTCTCTCTCTCTTTCTTTATATATATATATATATATATATATATATATATATATATATATATATATATATATATATATATATATATATATATATATATATATATATATATATATATATATATATATTTATGCATGTATATACATGTATATATATATACGTGTGTATATATGTATGAGAGACAGACAGACAGACAGACAGAGACAGAGACAGGCAGACAGAGAGAGAAAGAGAGCCAGACAGACAGAGAGAGACAAACAGCGAAAAAGAAAGAAGTATATAGATGAGAGCCAGTGTCTAACAACTTATATAAATGCTGATGAGAAGGAATATTTTCAAGTTTACGCACACACACATACGTACAGCATACATATATGCGTGTATCTATGTGTTTGTGCAAGTGTATAAGTTTTATGATTGGCGTATGAATGAATATGCATGATTGTTTTTATCGGCTTTAAGTTTCTTCTTTCCAAGCGAACAAGCCTTGCAGGAATGATTTTGCTTTTTTTTATTCTCAGTAATGAAAAATAATACACGTTTTTGTTTTTCTGAAATTCATTTTTCAGACCTATTTTTATTTCAACTTTACACATTCATCTCCGCACATGTATAGACAACTGTTTCGACATGTCTTTCCTCTTCAGTGAAAAATGCTTTAGAGAATCTAACTAATTATATTATAGCCCACAAGAAATAACGTTTTGAAAACATTGAAAGAAATATTTGAAGAAAACAAAAAATACTTTAATAGATTTTTAAAAATCATAAAAGCAAATAAAAAAGGTTTGAAAAACTACAAAAGTAGATCATATTACTTGGAAAGATTACTAAAGTTCCTAGTTTGTAAAAGGCAAATATTTAAAAACTGAACAAGTTTTAAGTGAAATAGAAAGAAAGAAAGAACGATTAGTAACAAAGGCAATGATTTTTTATATCTGTTTTCAAAGACCACTTGTATCGATAAAGTTATCGAGGAATTACGGGAAAATTGATTTCAGCATTCCGTTTGCTTGTTTGTTTGTTGTTGTTGTTGCTGCTGGTGTTCTTTCTGAGTGTGTGTGCGTGTGTAGGGGTGCACGTGCGTTTGAGTATGTCTGCCTTTACGTATACCGAAAAGCCACTGGGGTTTAGCCTCGTTTTGGTTTGATAGTCATTGCGATTGTCTTCAAAGAAACGTGCTCTTACTTGCACCCGTAAGGGGTTACCGAGGGTTTTCATATACAATTTGGGTGAAATTTTCAACATAACTTATACTTGCTATAATGATTTCCTTCTACTTTTCTTTGTAGACGAGAGAAATTTTGCATGAAAGGTTTACATGTTTTTCTTTTAAAGTGAAATGAGTAGAAAAGGTAAAAAAAAGGTATCATAATTCGTTTTCTATTATTATTTCAACGTCCTATTTTAAATTCAACTTTACCATTTCATCATTTCATATTTAACGACTGCTCTATCGAAATATGGTATCATAGTCAGTGCCAAAAGAATGTTTCCCTTTTCGAAGAATAAAAAAATGAACCAACAAGAAAGATTACGTGCTTACATCATGACAGAGATTCCATCACAGGAACAAGGAAGCTCTTCATGAATATAAAGCAGCGATTGTGGATAGGCGTTTCACTGAAGTCAATAGATGCAATGGTAAAATTCTGGAGGCAGTGACCGGGATTCTTTTCGTCACATACAGACAAGCTCACACATTGATTGGCTGAAATGAAAAGTTACTCCCTTAATTCCAGCAGCAATTATCTGATATGTACTTCGTCACTGAATTTCATGTTGTAGGTCGTTTTCCGCAAAGTCTTCAGACAACATAAAAACTAGAAAGGTAATGACCACCATTGGCAACTTCTACCATTAACAAACAGTGACAAAGTGGCACAGATAGGATTTTTGTGTGACGAAGTGATGGCGGTAGAGGCATAAGATCAGTCCAAAAAGCCTTTGAATCTCACATTGTATCACACATACAATAAAACCCAAAATACAAGCATCTAGCGGCAATTACAACTGACTCTGTGTAAGAGAAATGATCTCAAACACTCTTTGGAATGGCGATATCCTTAAATAAAAAAAGCAGTGAGTTATTCTGGAGACACGAAGACAGTTCTGAACAGATTTTTATACACCTACGTGCATATATATTCGTTTATTCGTAACCATTGTTTCAATAGGTATCTGCACCCAGTTTATATTTCCGCTCTGCATATGATATATCAGTCAGTAAAAATAGAATAAAATGAAATAAAACTCGGAATAACAACGGAGAGAGATCTTCACTCTAGAGTAGGAAAATAAAGTTCAGTATATATACTGAATATCTTATCATCGTGTTTATACACATCCATGTCTCAGCATACAGATAACATTATATATGTAATTTAGTCGAGAATACAACCCCAACAACATTGCTGATCTCTGCAGTAACTAACGCTCCTACACTGGTGCCAAAACGGGTCCCAATTTTTAACTTC
>NC_142947.1:12584012-12596512 GCF_046866305.1 Octopus bimaculoides
GAGTATATATTTTAACAACAAAACAATTCATATGGATCCTTAAAGGGCATATGGACCCCGGTTGAGAATCACTGTTCTATCTGGTTACTCGATTTACTGGAAGTAACAGCTAAAATCTCCTTCAAATCACAACCTTCAACATTGCACAGTTCTTTTAGCGTGTGTGAATACTTTGCGTGCATATTTTTTTATATTACACACACACATACACAAATACACACACACACACACACACATACACACACACACCCTCTCTCTCTACCTACCTATCTATCTATTTGTTGTGATTCAATCTTTTTGTTTATCTCCCCGATCTTTCTATCTGCCTGTCTCCCTGTCTCCCTCTGTTTCTCTCTTTATCGTTCACTCTCTTTGATATTGTTGGAATCTTGTTGGAGTATTGACCTGACTGTAGGATATATTTTTATTTCATCATTAATTTGTAATTTCGTCCTATCACACCCACTCTCACTTCATCTCATATTCTAATACATTATAACGCGCGCACACAGACGCACACATATACACACACGTACACACATACACTCGCTGTCCCTCTAGCAATATGTCTGCTGTTATCTCCATTTTATTGCCTTGTTCGAGAACTTCGCTGGTGTACGGTGGTAAGATAGCTGAATCTTTGTCCACATTCCTGTACGTTTTTATCTTTATTTTTTAAAACATTCTTTATATTTTCTTGTATTTCTTTCTGAATCTAATGCAGTTGTTATTTTCTGTCTTTCTTGTCTCACAAAAGTGCATATAATGTCCAATATCATTTTACGCCGAAAAATCTTAGCACTTGCTTCCTTCTCTTACTGCTTTGTCAAATTTTATTTGTTTCATCACCTTCGTGTTTGTAGAATTTATGGCTTCGTGGTCCCATTATGACTGGTAACGCAGCAGCCAGCATGTTTTTGTTTTTCTGTACTGTATTCTTTTAATATAAAGCATATCTTAATTTATTCATGCATATTTAAATATTCACAAGCAAATATAATCAAGAGCTATTTATTATAGTATGGATATTTATCTAGTAAAGACCAACTGTATAATTAAATCAGAACGTTTGATGATATAAAGAGATACTATGAATACAAGTGTCGTAAATCTGCCCTTATATATTACATTTTCATTTCCAATATATATATATATATATATATATATATATATATATATATATATATATATATATATATATAAATTAGTAGCTAATTTGTGAATAATATATTGCTTGTAATAGTCATCTTGTATATAAATAAGACTGAATTGTAATATGGTAGAAATTATTTGGAACAGCGACACAACAGATTTTATTGTTCCTCTTAGACTTAGAATCAAGGCTAGACTTATGTTAATGTGCTCCCGCAGATTCAATGTATTCTCTTATATATTTTGAATTTGTTGATATTATTTTTCATACAGTTGGCGCCCTTGAGTTAATAATACGTTCGCTAGACAGGACCAGAGTGTTGGCATGCAGTAAGATAGATAGGTGTTTATAATCCTTCATAAAGAAGCCGCAAATATATATTCTGCTTTCTCCGATATTAGATATTTGTACCACGTTCTTATACGATCATTTAGAAATAATTTTCTTTCTTTGTGTTGAAGTCATGTCACTTCACGGAATATTCAATGGTTTATAGCTTTAATATTACTCATTAATATGGCGGCAAGCTGGAAGGATTGTTAGCATGGCAGGCAATGGGATTTCGCCCGTCTTTACATTCTTGGTCCGAATTCCATCGGAGTCAGTTTTTGCCTTTCACCCTCCACGGGTCGATAAAATAAGTACCAGTTGAACACTGAGATTGATCTAATCAACTTAGCCCGTACCCCAAACCTACTGGCCTTGTGCCAAAATTTGCAACCAAAATTTACTTATGCAGTGAGAGCCAGGCAACAGGGTATAAAATAATCTCAAGGAAAAATAAAGAAATTTAATACACTAAAATAACAGACTTCTCGAAAATATCGCACCACCGGCATATTTAGGAAAAAAGGGAGTAAAAAAAGAGGCCATTTAACCAAAGTGCCTTGATTCTCAATATGTTAGAAATAAAGACAAGAAAATATAAATTTAGTGCATGTCATGTTACAATACATCACGTTGTCTTCTTTTCATCGCCTCCTAAAATTTGGTCACAGGTAGACGGCGCACCCCATTATTCGGTAAATCTATTGTATTTATCAATAGGGAAGCAAACGATTTCATTATTTTTAATGATCTGTATTACTCTAATATAAGCAGGAGAGGAGTGAGACATCTCTATGTGTCGATTTCGTACAGGAAATGTTGAGGTACACCCACAAACCATCTACTGCAGGTACAGATTCTTGGAGAGACGAATTCTTTTATGAGTTGTGTCGTCAGAAAGTATTGGGACTTTCCTATTTATTCCTTATGAACGATATTGAAATCGAAATAGAATTATGATAGGATCCACAACACCATGGCAACAACAGAAATTTCTTCCAAATTAATGTGAATGCTAATTAAGAACTGGATGCAAACCAAACCCATAAATGGTATAAATAAATAAATGAGGACACGCTCGTTAGTGTGACTCTGAAATACACACGTTATCTCTAGGGTATTGATGAAGTCCATGGGGTAGTTTACTGTTTGTTATCCAAAGCTGTGTGTAGCTTTGTAGAGCAATTTATCAACATGTACATGTTAAATAATTTCATTGGTTATCTAAACAGCTACGAGGTTTTGGGCCTTTGAGATTATGGTAAATGTGTTGCAAATAGATACAGATGCTTCACCGTTGTTTGCAGGTATAAAGAGACAAAGCCAAAATTGCAAAAATGATTTCATGGGTGTACAAATATCACCAGTATTATAGTTTTCATTCTTTCCTCTTTTGTTTTGTTTCAGGTGTAATATGAAGGAATTTGATAATGAAGCATTGTTTGAGTAAATCCTATATTTTGGCAAAATAAAGACAAGATGTTGTAAATGTAACGTTTCTTGGTGCTAGGATTTGATGCACTGAATTATGTATGTGCATAGAAACCCAGAGATGCAACACATGCAAATGACAGAATATAGATGGCAAAAAAAAAAATTATGTACTTGTGTGGTTATTGAAAAAAAAAAAAAAGCGTATATGTCCAATAAATGGATTTTATGGAAATATGGAAACCCTTTCACTCATATGAAAAAGGTCTCTCAAGATATGGAGAAAAAAAGAAACATAAAAACCAGAATTATGATACAAACCCTGAAGCAGTTCTCTCCCCTTAAAGAAAATATCCCCCTCCCTTTCATTGCCTAGTAGTCACTCTCTCTTTCAAATCATCTTAGTCTTATACACACACACAATACTTCTTCTCTCTTCTTTTCCCTCTTATTCCCTTAGCAAATTTAAGCAGCAGCAACAGTTGTAAGTTCCAGGTAAGTACCGCGTGTTTTAAATTATATTTTCATTCAAAGCACTTCGAAAACACGCTCACGCAGATGTATATAAAGCAAGCACTCGTGAGAGAGAGAGAGAGAGAGAGAGAGAGAGAGAGAGAGAGAGAGATGGTGAGAAGGAGATATATCTCGATTATAGTTATGAAATAAACAGATATCATACTTTAAATCCCTACGTAGTATTTTGACGTATCCATAATATCGCCGTTTCGTATAAAATTTTCCGTTACGGATAGCATTGCACCTGTTTGGGGACAATGTCGGATGTGAAGGTTTTGTACACTGATAGATTTATAATCAGAAACACATCTACTGCATTATTTCCCTTTTATTAAGCTCTCCTTTATGGCTTTGCGTACCACTTGCAAGGATTTTGCAATATTGCAGTCGGTTCATACCGCCTCGTTTGACTGTGCAGATGGTATTAATATAAATGCATTCATATATATAATTGCTTAGCGAAAGACGATTACACAATGTGGAAGATGTAGAAAGAGAATGCGACTGAGTGTGTTTGTGAGGGGGAAAGAGAAAACACACACACACACACACACACACACGCGCGAAGAGAGATATACGCTGAAAAACAATTATTGTTAAACGTCAATAGTGAACATGTAGATTGTGTGTTGAAATGTTCGGGCGATTGACATGGGTGTAAAAAATAAGGACTGTACTACTCTCTTCTTCATCTCTCTCTCTCTCTCTCTCTCTCTCTCTCTCTCTCTCTGTATATATACATATATATATATATATATATGTGGAACAAAAACGTAATAGAGGAAAATAAAACATTCGGACAGATAGACGAAACAAAGGCGGACAAGAGAAACAGCAATTAGAAGGACGAAACGCAGCTAAATATTATGCCCTGTGTGCTAACGTTTCTGCCAGCTCGCCGCCTTTTTAATATTAATAATGATAATGATGATGACTTCAAATTTTGGCACAAGGCCAGAAATTTCATGGGAGAGGATAAGTCGATTACTTCGACCCCGGCACTCAACTGGTACTAGATTTATCGACGCCGAAATGAGGAAAGGCAAAGTTGACCCCGGTGGGATTTGAACCCAGACGGTAAAGATGTACGGAATGCCTCTAAGCATTCCACCCGGGGTGCTAACGATTCTTCCAGCTCTCCAATTTAATAATAATAATAATAATAATAATAATAATAATAATAATAATAATAATAATAATTTCAAATTTTGCCACAAGGGTAGCAATTTGGTGAGGCGGGAGTGAGTCAATGTAATCGACCTCAGTACTTAACTGGTACTTATTTTATTGACCCCGAGCGGATGAAAGGCAAGGGAGAAGAAAAGGAAGAAGAAGAAGAAGAAGAAGAAGAAGAAGAAGAAGAAGAAGAAGAAGAAGAAGAAGAAGAAGAAGAAGGAGAAGAAGAAGAAGAAGAAGAAGAAGAAGAAGAAGAAGAAGGAGAAGAAGAGGAAGAAGAAGAAGAAGAAGAAGAAGAAGAAGAACAACAACAACAACAACAACAATAAAAACAATAACAGCAACAACAACTACAGTAATAATAATTTGTAACTCCCGACCTCAGTTCATAACTGGTAATGAGTTAATTCAATCTTGTATATGAAGAAAAAAATTTCCCCTTAAGTTATAACATTTTTTTTTCACCGCTGGATTAAATCTGCCAACCCAGAGTTATTTTATGATATACAAAGCTCAATATAATCAAACATTTATTGATTGAAACCAATTAATATGAAATTGATGATAAATGAAAATTCAAGTAATTAAATTAAAGTAATTAATGAATTATTAATTTAAGAGTGTCACAAAGTTAAATACGAAACAATGTTGAAACCTAAAAAACCAAACCTCCCCTAAACCACTACATTTCCGAAATAAGTTTTGAAGAATAACAATATGGCGTAGGGTGTATCGTTAATATATAATTAAGTGAGCGCTAAAATCCGACTGCTAGTGTTGGCGTGTTTCGACTCTGATTCTGAGGATGAATTTCCTTGAAATTTGATTCTGGATTAAAATTAATCCAAAATGTTAAGCCGACTGTTGGGAAATTGAATATCAGTGACCCTGAGAGAAACTTATGAACGGTTTCTTATTGCAAATAAATTATTTGAGTAAAAGAAAACATGTTCAACTTTGATGTGAAGCATTTCTGAAATCAAAGTAATTTATGCAGAGCAAATGATGAAATCCAGCAAAATTTAATGATTTATCTTTATGTTTATTTGCGGTCATACTGGAGCACTGCCTTTACGAGTTCAGACGATATCCCCGTATAAAGGAATAATATGATCTCTGTAGCTCATCAAGAGAGCACAGGAGTTGTAAGCGCTACAATATTGCATGTATGAGGTCAGTATTAATTCTGAAAGACTCCATCTTAACTATAGTTCCACAACGCTATTTGTTCGTGAAATCCAGTAAATTCCACGTTCGGGAGGCTGTTATAACAGCATAACACAGTCCATTTTATTAAGACCTTTGACAGGATCTTCTATAGCTTACGTTTTAAACAAATAACAAGTACACCCAACCGGTGCTTGCGAGCGAGTTAGGTTTGGCAATGTCACCATACATTCGGTAATAGGCTTGGATACATATGTAGTCGTTAACATATATAGATAGCTTCTCAGCTCTCTTGATTTTCACTTAGAAGGACATCCAGAATGTGACAGCTAAAAGAAGGTAAAAGGGTGCCACCATACTCAACTGATGCTAATTATAGTGAAATTAAATGCGCTAACGTAAAATGAATGCGCCTCTCTACTCAAGTCCTTATGATTATCTGCTGAATATTCCTAAACACTAAGGCATGTGCATTCACTAAAATAGCACTACTTAAATTCTTATAAGTTGTTTTAAATCACAAGTACTCAAAAGTCAGCAGTTTATTGTATAACGTGAATATCGAATCCCACACTACCATGTCGTGTTGTATGAATGTCTCAGCACACATTTCAGTGATTTAAATGCTGTTTGTTGATTACTTGACATTTCGAATTTTTTTAACTTCAATTTCTGTGTTTATTTAAAACGCTAATAATGTTTAACAAACATGAATTAACCCCCATCATTGCATTGATAAATGTGTTTTATTAGCTTGATATTTGTATAGCGAAATCTCTGAGATTCCGATTAACTGTAGTATTTCATGTACTAACAGATCATTTTATGTGCGGTTTGATTCAGAAATGTCAGACTAGCTTGTAATATTATAAGATGGAAATAAAAGATTAAAAATCGAGGCGCTGCAGCAACTCGAAAAATAAATCAGAGAAAATAATTGATATATTGATTATGCTGGTTGATTGAGACAGCTGACATCTCACACATGAAATGTCTACTTCAGATTCCGGCATTAAAATATTACTTCACATAAAAAGAAAAAATAGCGTTGATGCACTCAAATAAACTCTATGACGCCTAATGACAGTTAAATGGAAGCCTGGAGTTGAAGATGAATAGTTATTGCTGCTAGAAATTAGTTCTGGCTATCGTAGTGGTTTTTGCCTATAAATTATGAATTAATGTCTTACTATAGGTCATTTGTCTAATCTTTGAGCAAGGCAATTAACTCTACTTGTGTCTATCTAAAGATAAAAATGACACCCAGCTTGTTGTAATTTGCTTTAAAACGTTTTGTTGATAAGACTTTAATAGCTTGGTGTTTTCAGATTTGATGTGAATTAATGTTGTGTTAGAGAAGTGGTTTACATATAAGGTTCGTACAGACAAAGGATTCCACATGTAGATTAATTTCGAAATATATCAATCTAGCAAAATTTAAAGATATATTATGGTATATCGTGTCTTCAGCAAATGCAATCAAATTTTGAACATTCAGTTTGATTTGCCAAAAGTCGAGAGCACGAAGCAAAAGTAAAGCATTCTCATTACAAATATACAAAGCACTAATTATTTTTTGACTTAGTTTGTTGTGAAAATTTTAATATTCCTACAGGGAGACACAAGATCTTGGGCTACGCTCACGAACAAAGCACGGTAGCTCCTTTAACTAATTTGCAGTTCACACCTGAGTCATCAATGTTATCCATCTGGAAATAATGAATGATATTAATGATTCCTTAAATGTTAAGCGTTTAAAAATGTCTTAATTTAAGAAACAAAGCAAAAGAGAAACAAGGAATCAAATTAACTTTGATTAATTAAAAATATGGTTTAATTTCAGTTTAAAACGTCACTTCAAAAGTTTGTTTCTTAATGGAAACAAGGTATTTATATGATGTTTTAATGTAGATAAATTGTTACTAGGGTACAATAAATTAACTACAGGTAAGTAGAGATGATCTCATATATCTGTAATAACTTGAGAACGTATTAGCTAAAGATTATTTTCCATACCAAGACATATGAGAACATATCACACACCACACTGCATAGGCTGCTCTTTCACATTGCATTGGTTGATCTCTCACACTGATATACAATATATATCAATATATGTGTGTATGCAATGTCTCTGGATTTGTATGTGCGTGTGATTGTGTGTGTATGTCTGTATGTACTTGTACACACACACGCACACACACACACACACACGCACACACACACACACACACACACACACACACACACACACACGCTGACTAGTGCTATTTTCTACACTGATAGTTTTTTTTTTAATAGTTTATCTCATAATTCACCTTGAAAAAGTTTATCAAGTTTGATATTTTAACCAATGATCTGAATAAATTAATTTGAAAATACCGAAACTCACCAAACCTTTCAAGTTAAAATAATGCCTTGGGAACCCAGTGTTGAGTCATGCAAATACTAATGTTTGGCACCAGTTACTTAGAATTCATTTAGACAAAGCAGTAATCCCCGCGGGATGGATAACCAGTGTGTTGCATTGAAAATATTCGTCCATAACATAATCCACACAAACTGAGTCACTTCAAATTAAATGTGCTGTCCTAATACTTAATGGATTTAAAATCAAGGCATAGAGTATGAACCGACTGACCAGATTATATATTTCGTGTCCACCACAGTTAAAATGTCCGAAAAATTCTGCTACTTATTTCTTAAAGGAAAATGTTTTATGAAACAGAATTTCAAATCTGTACAGAGACACAACGCAATGTCCAGAGCACCAATCGATCTTTCAATTGATTGTTCAATAGCTTACCCATTCGGTTATATTGATTCCTTATCAACATTGCCTGATAATATTGCACAAATGATGATTTAACTGTTTGCGAAATAGAAATAAAGTTTTTTCCGATATTTCACAACACGACATATATTTGGTGATTGGAAGAGAATGGTAAAGTTGATGTAATCGAAGTCAGACAGTTACTGCTGTTTATTTTGTCGACTACAAAGGAATGAAAAATAAGATGACCTCGGCGCTATTTGAACTCAACATAAAAACAAGTAATTAAATAATAGAAGGAATTTATTCTGTCATCTATCATTATTTCAATAATAAAAGTATTTCGTTCAAATTTTGGCAGAAGGCCAACGGTTTTAGGCGAAGGGGTTAGTCGATCCCTGTGTTGAACTGGTGCTTATATTCTTGACTCTGAAAGATGAAAGACAAAGACTACTGCAGCAAAATTTGAACTCAGAACGTAGAGCCAGAAGAAATCCCGCGAAGAATTTTGTTCGAAGAGTTAACGATTCGACCAGCTAGTCACCGATATTTCTTTCAAATTTTAGAACAAGGCCTGCATTTTTAGGAGGAAGAGGAATGTATATTCCACAGATTCTGAGTCACCCTACCCTGCTCACCATTTGTACTATAGGAAGTACTCCTCTCTCCGTACATTTCATCCTACAGGCGCACACTCAGAGTAGGTTTATTTAATTCGGGCTATTCTCGCTACATTCACCGACCGTTTTACAAAGAAAGAAGCAGAGAAGGTACAGCATCTCACTTTCTATAATTTTTTTCCCATGTGGAATGATGGCTTGGTCGCATATGAAGATGTCTGATTGCAGCCGTTTCAGTCGCGTCCGCCGAACAGGCCCTTTCGCCATAGCCGCTAAACTGAGGAAAACTGCCTGACCTTCTCGGTTACAGAAAGGCAACAAAGTGATATTCACGGTGTAGTCGGCTGATTGCCAAAGCCATCTGACATGTTAATAGCAGCAGTTCGAATCACCTCCACTCGTATTTATTTAGTTAACATCTGAAGAACAATACACCAATCACACCGTGGTGAAAATCAAATAGAGAATATGCGACTAAATAACAAGTAATTTTGTTCATCGCTCTACCGATTTCTGCCTTTCCAACAAATCTGTCCTTGTATATTTGTTATAGTAAACTGAAATATATTTTTCGACTAAGGCAGGAAATTTGATATTACAGCAGATAAATAAATAAATACGAAAATATCATAAGGTTTCTATTGGGTTTGTTTATAAGAGGGAAATATGCCAGATATCTTTTTAGACTAAGCCTGTTTAACCTCATAACTTATAATAGTGCACAAATCAATGTTAGAAAATTGAATTTACATATAAACATAAAAAAAAAATTATTAATAAAACACGGGTGTATATAATTATACAATCCACAGACGCAAGACGAGAGAAGTACATCATATAAACATAATTAAACACTGTCATGTGAGTGTATATATGGTTGTATATGTGTATGTGTGTGGGAGAGAGAGAGAGAGAGAGAGAGTGTGTGAGGGGGAGAGAGAAAAAGAGGGAGAAAGGGAGGGAATTAATTTTGTCACGTTTGTAATCTCGGCTCATCACAATTTTCATTCAATTAAATATTTCCTCACTGCCAATCTCCTTCACCCTTGTTCTCTTTCTTGCTTTCTCTTTCGCTCGTGCGCATACGCACACATGCCTATATATACATTTTATTCATGTTTATGGGAGTATGCGTATGTGTGTGTGCGCTTATATACATATATATTTATCCTCAACTCTCTCATTCTCTCTCAGCATATATTTATACGTGTGTGTGTATGTGTGTACGTGCGAATGTACGTGTATGTGAGCGTGTGAGTGTTTGGGCATACGGTAGATATATTTAATAAGTCGAGGCAATAATGAAACAAGATTACTTAATCTCGAAGAAAAATTGTTGACGCTTCATTAAAGGAAAATAAAGGCTTCCAATGGTACCTCAAACTCTATGTACCATATGGTCCAGTTCGGGATCCGATGAGAGGGTTGGTAAACTTCAGAATATTTTCATAGTCAATATGACAATTTGCAAAAGATTTTGATGAATTCATTCGATGAAAAGAACGAAGGGTTTTATCCTGTGTAAAAGAGTAAAGAACAGTGCGTTTACCGACGATTGTCTGCATCTGATGTTTTGCCAATTGACGTTAAAGTCACACTAGAGGCCTTCCCCGGAATGCATTTAAATGACATCTGTATGGTCAACAGAAGGACAAGCCCAAGATGTATATCCATCATAGAACGCATGAAAACGAATGTGTGTTTCTGTAAATATTTATCTGTAGCCATGTTGTGTCTGGTTAAAACTGTTTCAGCTTTTCAACTGTTAATTTCGAGTTCGCTCCGGCTACTCAGTTAAAATGTTCGCATTGAGGCTTGTGTGTGTGTTTGTGTGTGTGTGTGTGTGTGTGTGTGTGTGTGTGTGTGTGTGTGTGTGTGTGTGTATGTGTGTGTGTGTGTGTGTGTGTTTGTTTAGCTACGATCAGACTATCGAATGTTGTTATGCATCGCTGGTCACAATACGCTTTGCCTTGTTTTAGTATTCGAATAACGTCACCCCGCTGGCTAGGCGAGTAGCCAAACATTACCGTTGGGTACTCATTTACAGCTGAGCGGTGTGGAGAAACGTGAAATGAAGGGTTTTGCCCAAGAACGCAACGTGCCGCCCAGTCCGGGAATCGAACCCATGGTCTAGCAATGCAACTGAACAACCATAAACCGGAAGTCTCGTACCTTCGCCTGCGATTTTTTTTATCTCTCGCTCTCAGTCAAACACGCAGCAACTTATACGAGTTCGGCTAGTCCATTCTCACAGAGGGAGTCATAATTCTCGCTATAACAGTCACGGTAGATGAAGTTGTTGGTGGTAGTTGCCATGACTACGAAACCGACGACGGCGACGATGAAGACTGTGATGATTAGGAACGCGACGACGACGACAACGACGAAACGCATAACCAAATTGAAGAGGTAATAATGAAAATATGTTTCTCCTTAAGATATAGGAGCTATGGTTTCAAGTGTTGTGACTTAAACAAGAATTCATCATGTTCAATTAAAGCCAAGCTTTTAATGAATTCTAAAGTACCTCGGTGGTTCCTTTGGGCTCTTACCACTTAGAAAAGCAGACAGAATAATATCGAGCTAGAGTATATTAATAAAATTATGAATTGAAAATTAAAACTTAAATATTCATGAACCAAGGTAATCCGTATTACTGTGCGTAAATGAGTTTATATGTAGCGTATTTCTTTAAATGTTTGTTTGTGTAATTTCTTCGGTATGTATGTATGAGATGATATATATACACCCCCCACCATACACAGACACATATATACTGTATATATATTATTTGTGTGAGTGTATGTGCTTGTACGCGCGCGTGTGTGTGTATATGTGTTTGTGTATGAATGTGTGCAATTTAATGTAACGATTTATAATCAGAGATACTGTAGATTTAGTGTCAAATCACGTGCCTTGGTGGAAACGACTGGCAGTCAGTATCGCACGGTTTTGTATATTATGCTGTGCTCTTTCTCCATATAGAATTTACAGTACAAGGACTATTTTAATCTAGGAAATAATTGATTTCTGTTCAATGACAACTTTTTTTAGACAAAATCTGTGTCTCTGACAGGGGACAAAACAGGGTCCTCCTGGGTATGGTCTACATAAAGAAAGGTTACATTATTTGAAAAAAAAAACCACTAAGAAAATATGGACACTCTTTCACCATATATACAAGATAACTAGAAAAGGTATCGCGATGTTTCGTTCATTTTATGGAGTGACAGCACAGAAAAAAAATGAAAGAATTTGGAACATATCTCAGTGGAATTAATAAAATATTCAATTCACCATGGAATATTCCCATAATCAATTCCCATTTTTGGACATA
>NC_142947.1:12599012-12616512 GCF_046866305.1 Octopus bimaculoides
TGCTTTCACGATCGCGAATCATGCTTTCGATTTACTAACCGGGCAATACGTTGTCTTATGCAGCGTTTCATTTACTCTGCAGCCACTTTGACATCTTCCGTGTGACACTCCGTGCACTTCTGCAGGGCATGATGACGTGACGGATGGGGTAAACTAATGAACAACATAAGTGCTATATCACAAACGTTAGGGTGTCGGACAAAATTCTTAGCGGAATTGATTCCAGTTTTAACGTTCTGCGTTCAAATCCTGCTGAGCTCAGTTTTGCCTTACATTCCTTCAGGGTCAATGGAATCGACTGCCCTCTCTGCCCTAAAATTGCTGGTTTTGAATCCTGCAACGAAACGGCATCTCTTTCAAGAAGAATGTTATGATCTCGGTTACTCATGCACTAAGAAAATCGGACTATCGGCCCTATGAGTCTTAAAAAACAAAAAAATGACAAAGTGGATTTTTTCCAGATTTGAACACAGAGAAAGAGTAATGAAATAAATACAGTTTAACTGAGTGTGACTGGATTTGAAAGTTTACCGGACTCATTGTAACTAGAATTGAAAGTTTACCGGACTCATTGTAACTGGAATTGAAAGTTTATCGGACTGATTGTAACTGGAATTGAAAGAGTCAACTATGCGACATTTGTCACGATGAATCGAAATCAGCTGTTATATTAAGGCTACAACTATCTGTGGAGATTATCAGTTGTTTATGCTCTAATTGCATGCATAGGTAAATTTGGTGATTAAACAACGGAAATATGCATAGTAGTAGCAACTGACGGATGATATATCTAGACAACCTGAATGTGAAAATATTTCCTGGAAATCAAACGAGTAACGAAACGTTTTAAATTACGAATAAATATTTTAGCCAACACTGTGTAATTTAAACTCAACTTCGAGAGTATCGAAACTAAAAACTTGGTCCTTAGCTATCTTAGCGACGCTCTATACGAACATACGTGTGTATGTGTGTGTGTTTGCGTGTGTTTGTCTAAGATGGTGGACCTCAGAATATATTCCTGACACATGCAATCTACAATAACACCATTAAACACTTCGTTATCGAAAGCACATAATGCTATCCACGTTTCTATTACATTTACTGACTGTCAAGAAGATTGCTGATCAAGGCAGGTAGTAAGTAGTTCTGTGAAACAATAAGCCTCTCCTTAGATCGGCGACAGTATTAATGTGTTCAGTAAAATTATCACACCATCAGTAAAAGATGGTTTCTACTACCTTTCACTCCATCGTAAAAATCCACTAGATTAACATTTCAGCGTTTACTCGATAAAGTCGTGACTGACATATATATATATATATATATATATATATATATATATATATATATATATATATATATATATATATATGATTGTACGTATGGGAATATATATACAGGTGTGTGCGTGGACGTGTGGGCATTTGTAACCGTATATGTGCTTGCGTGTGCATATGTGTGTGTGTGTGTGTGTGTGTGTGTGCGTGCGCGTATGTGTGTTTATTTCTACGTGTATGAATGCTTGTATACATATATGTGCACACACATCTATATAGGCATGTATGTATACACATATATATGTATGAATACATATGTAACTATATATATATATATATATATGTATATATATATATATATATATATATATATATATATATATATATATATATGTCGATATGTATGTGTATGTATGTATGTATATATACATAAATACACGTACATATATACACACATAAATACATGCATTCATACATACATACATCCTTCCTCTTGCCACATATATATATATGTATATATATATATATATATATATATATATATATATATATATATATATATATATATATATATATATATATGAATATATATGAGGGGAGAGAGAGAGAGACTCTGTGTGTGTGTGTGTGTGTAAGGGAGATAAGGAAAGAGGTAGATATGGTGTGAGCCAGGGAGAGACGGAGATAAAGATTTAGTAAAACGTATCATTAAAACGAATTATTCCGGAATACCGTTTCTGATACCGTCTGTGACAGCATTTCTCAGATTTTCCAATAAGCGATAAACTCTTCTAATCTGCTTACGCCAGATTTATGCAGTAGTTTCGAGAACATTCCAATAGCTTCCAGTATGATATAGTTTAGTTAATTAGGTATTCTTATATATGGAAAACATAATTGAAAAAGTTTGGCATATAAATTTGTAGCATATTTGATTATATTTTTGATAAAGAACGGGAATAATCTTATATCACATCGTTTGGTGATGGGACAGTGGAAGAGAGAAAATGTTCTCTGAAAGTTCAATCTTCTCAAATACCTATTCCTTATTTGTATATTTGTACGAATCGAGTGGTCGCTGAAAAGTCCCCGGCTTTGTGTAAAAGAAATACAGGAGGATCAGTTAATTATGATTTTATTGAATGTAATCCTTTCTCCGATTCACACGTTCGTAACAGCGGTCATTCAGGTTTTTGTAAGCTCTGTAAAAGAACTCGGAAGGTTGGGCCTCCAACCGAGCCTTTCGCAATAACCTTAAAGCCAGGAGCATTTCCACACACTGTATATATATATATATATATATATATATATATATATATATTACACACACACACACACAGACACATACACACACACATACACACACACACACACACATACACACACACACACACACACACACACACACACACACACACACGAGTGGCTGCTGAAAAGTTTCTGGCTTTAGGTAAAAGAAAATACAGGAGGATCGGTTAATTATGATTTTATTCAACATATTCCCCTTTTAAATTCACAAACTTATCTCAGCGGTCCTTCAGTTTTTGTGAGCCCTCTTAAAGAACTCGGGAGGTTGGGATTCCAGCCAGGCCTTTCTCTATACCCTTAAAGCCACAAATTTTTAATATATTATATTCCCGTTTAAGACGGTGAGTTGCTAGAATCGTTAGCACGCCGGGTCAAATGCTTAGCGGCATGTCATCCGTCTTTACACTTATGAGTTCAAATTTCGCTGGGATCTACTTTGCCTCTCATCCTTTCGGGGTCGATTAAAATACGTACCAGGTGAGCACTGGGGCCTATGCAATTGACTTACCCACTCTGCCGAATCTGATGGCTTTGTACCAAAATTTGAAACCAATCTTTTCTATTCCATTTTTTGACATTCTGTTAAACAACTTTTCAAAAAGTTTTAAATCATCATTATTTTACTAAATATGGCACACAGTACACTATTTTAGATGACAAATCTTCACTGAAGTGAAGAGATATGGCTCTACTTCTTTGCTGAACACGTTCTGTTCTTCTGATTGTTTAACACCGGGCTAACAATGACTGAACAAACCTATAATCAAAAACATAACAGTTGTGGGACTGGAACCCACATCCAGTTTAAACATGATATATATGATTGGATATGGATTGCGAAGAGATTTAAGTTTCCCTGACGAAAGACCTCTAACATCCTCTCATAGAAACAGATTTATTACTAGCACAGTGTATATACCGAGAAATTACTGTGTCAAAGTAGCGAAGTAATAATGATCTTTCCGTCGATAAGGGATATGTTATATTGCCTAAACTTTTAGTCTATTATGAGATTTACGCAAGTATTTTGCTCACGTATCTACCGTTATATAACTCTTATGTGTATGTGTCATCACAGAGAGAACGATCGATAAGCAAAAGTTGTAAGTTGTGTCCCTTGATAGATACACTGATAGAGGAGAAAATATTCTTAGTTAAATCAAAGTTAGATACGTTCATAGATAAAACGAATAGAGAGAATGAAACGACTGTTTGATAAGAAACCATTAGGTGCTACGCTTAATAGATTGACAGATTACATAGAAATGTGCCGGATAATGATAAAAACATATACATCGTTGGAAGAATGGCTAGAATGCCGCGCAGACGACGTTGTTGCTTTCAAGTGCAGACTTTTATATACTGAGTTCAAATCTCGCTCGCTGCCGACTTCGTCTTTCATCCTTCTGATCTCAATGAAATTTAGTCTAATTCGAATATATAATAAACAGTTTTCATATATTATTTTCTTAAGGACTTCAAGAGTATTTTCAATTTCCTTTCTTTTCTATATACATTTGCTGAAGCGGAAAAACTTATTCCCTTGCGTATATATGAGTGCACACATGTGTTTGTATATGTAAACATATAAATGCATGCATTTATGTATGTACTTATACATACATACATACATACACATACACATACATACATACATACATACATACATACACATATATATATATACATATATATATATATATATATATATATATATATATATATATATATATATATATATATATTCTTTTATTCTTTTACTTGTTTAACTCATATAACTGCGGCCATGCTAGAGCACCGCCTTTAGTCGAACAAATCAACCCCAAGTCTTATTCATTATAATACAGTTCTATATTTAAGAGATGACGAATTATGTATATTATTCACATTTGACGGATATTTGTCCTCATCTAGTTAGCTGTTAACACGACGTTTCGGCTGATATACCCTCCCGCCTTCATCAGGTGTCTTGGGGAAAATTTCTAAGGTATTTTACGATGTTATTATTATTATTATTCAGGTCAATACCTGAAAAATACCTTAGGAATGAGAACCCAGGTTGGAAATTTCCCCAAAACACCACAAACAAGATGAAGACACATATCCGTCAAATGTGAATAAGCCTAGTACTTATTCTATCGGTCTCTTATGCTGTACCGCTAAGTTACGGGACGTAAACACACCAACATCGGTTATGAAGCGATGGTGGTGCGACAAACACAGACACACAAATACACACGCACGCACACGCACACACACACACACACACACACACACACACAAACACACACACACACACACACACACACACACACACACACATGTATATACGATGGGCTTGTTTTAGTTTTTGTCTACCAAATCCACTCACAAAGCTTTGGTCGGCCCGACGCTACAGAAGACACCTGCCCAAGGTGCTACGCAGTAGCACTGAACTCGGAACCATGTGGCTGGCAAGCGAGCTATGCAAATATGTATGTATGTATGTATGTATGTATGTATGTATGCGCTTGTGTGTGAGTGTGTGTACATGTATGAATATGCATGAACGCATGAGTGTGTCTTTGTAAGTCACTCTCCTTTTCTCTCTATTTTTCCATTCGTTTCTCTTTCTCTCTGTCTTTGTCTGTCTGTCTCTCGCTCTCCCTCTCTCGCCCACTATTTCTATATACCTCTCAACCCATTTTATTTCTTTTCTCTTCGACTATTATTTTCCAGTCGTTTTTAATAAACCTCAGCATATTAAATTTGATGCAAGTATTCTGTTGAGAATACTGCTTTAAGATAATATATTTTCACCATGTTTTTCTATTCATTTCCCAATTGTTTTTGCTTTCTATGTTTTACATGCAATATCCAAATATTGCATGTAAAACACACAATCGTTACTGTTCCGGAACAAAATGCTTAGCGGTATTTCGGCCGCTTTTGCGTAATGATTTCAAATACTGCCGATAGCTACATTGTTTTTCATCCTTTCGGCGTCGATAAAATGCGTACCAATAGAACATTCGGGTCGATATGATCGACTTATGCCACTCCCTTCAAAGTTGCTGGCCTTGTGACAAAATTTTGCTTCAATATTTGGACATGAAAAGTCAGTAAACTCGCAAAATCGTTACTTGTTCGTGGAAAATTGCTTAGAGACATTTCGTCAGTTTTTACGTACTGAAACCAAATACTGCCAAGGTTGACTTAGCCTTTCATATTTTCGGGATTCAATACAATAAGTTGAGCATTGGGTTCGACTCTCTCCCAACGGAAAAAAAAATAATAATCGACACCCTCTTCCACAGAAAAATCGACTCAGTCCCCGCCGAAAAAATAATCCACTCCCTCCCCCGCCGAAAAATTGACTCCCTGCCGAAAAAAAATCGACTCCCTCTCCGCCGATACCGACATCCTCCCTGGTGAAAAAAGTATATTGCTGGCCTTGTTCATATATCTTTTTATGCTTTACCTGTTTCAATCATTAGACTGCGGCCATGCTGGGACACCGCCTTGAATTTTTAGTCGAATGAATCGACCCAGTACTTATTTTTTTAAGCCTGGAACTTACCTTATCGGTCTCTTTTGCCGAATCGCTATGTTACGGGGATGGACGTAAGCACACCACATCTGTTGTCAAGTGGTGATGGGGGTGGGGACAAACACACACACACACACACACACACACACACACACACACACACACATATATATATATATATATATATATATATATATATATATATACACGAGAGGTGTATGAAAAGTTTTGAGCCTTCAAGGCTTTTGAGCCTTGAAGTTTGGTACCTTCATCAGAAGTCTTGTACCATGCTTTGCTCTTTTTGAGGGTCAAGAATTTTCATACACCCCTCGTGTGTGTCGGCATTCGCCATGATAGATCGCTAACAACAACACACATTTTTTCTCTCTCCTCGTTTCTCTCCTTGTTTTGTTTTTTTTCTGTGTTCCTTTTTGTGGAAGAGCGTAGGCTCGAAACGTTAAGGACTTTTTCAATTCCCGAGCGTTATACTAATACATCTGTTTGTTTTCTACACCACCTGTCTTCGTCTGTTGTTTTTTTTTGTGAATTCCCCCCCCCCTATATATATATATATATATATATATATATATATATATATATATATATATACTCTTTTTACTCTTTTACTTGTTTCAGTCTTTTGACTGTGGCCATGCTGGAGCACCGCCTTTTAGTCGAGCAAATCGACTTATTCTTTAGAAGCCTAGTACTTAATCTATCGATCTCTTTTGCCGAACCGCTAAGTTACGGGGACATAAACACGCCAGCATCGGTTGTCAAGCGATGTTGAGGGGACAAACACACACATACAAGCATACACACACACATACATATATATACATATATACATATATACGACGGGCTTCTTTCAGTTTCCGTCTACCAAATCCACTCACAAGGCTTTGGTCGGCCCGAGGCTATAGTAGAAGACACTTGCCCAAGATGCCGCGCAGTGGGACTGAACCCGGGACCAAGTGGTTGGTAAGCTAGCTACTTACCACACAGCCACTCCTATGCACACACACACACGACGGGCATTTTTTCAGTCTCTGTCTACCAAATCCACTGGCAAGCCGTTGGTCGTCCCGAGGCTATAACAGAAGACACTTGCCCAAGACGCTAAGCAGTGCGAACTGAGTCCGGAACCACGTTGTTGGGAAGCAAGTTTCTTAACTCACAGCAACTCTTGCGGCTATAAAAAGGATTATTTCGTTATAAATATCTATATTCACTTTACTCCTCACTTTCCCACTCATTTTCCTATTTCTCTGCTGGTCTCTATTTATTTTCGTCTATTTATCTTCCTATTCCCTGTATAATACTCCTTGTATCACTGATCTAGTTTACGTCATTCTATCACTCACTGCATCAGTCTGTATTTTAAATCCATTATATATTCTTTGCATATTTGTCGGTTTGGTCGTCATGTGTGTCTCTTTTGTTTCTTCTCTGAGTTTCTCCATCAAACATTATACCTCTCTCTTTCCCTCCTCCTATATTCTCCATTTATCTGTAGTCAATGTTCCCCCCTCTTTCCCACCGCCCATCTCTCTGTCTCGCTAACTGTGTCTCTCTCTACCTCTCTCTACAATTCACGATGCGTGTCTGCTGCTCTCTCCTTCTGTTTTTTCACTCTCTTGTCTCTCTGTTTAATCAATAGGTTTTTCACAATTGCTCGCTGCAATTGAATGGAACAAAATAAATGAAACATTGGTAAAATGAATACGAAAACTGCAAATGTACATTATAAAGTTTATTTAAAGGTAGCAGCTTCTATAAATCAACGGTGAGAACACAATGGTTGGGCCAAGACAGAATTACTTACTTGGCAATAATAGAAATTAAAAAAAACAACAGCAATAACAACAATAAAAACAACAACGACAAGCAATAAGCAAGGCATTATAACAACAACAGCTGTAGCAAAACTAATGAAAAACTGCAACAAAATAAATAAGCTCCAAAAAATAAATCAAGAAAAAAAAACAGGAAATGACTCAGAAACAGTAATATTTTTACTTTTTCCATTCTCTGTATTTTCGCAACTGTTGCAAAGCAAAGAGTAAACTTGTAATTGCAGAAAATAAAATAAAATAAAATAACCTTTTGCTCTTGCAATAACAACAAGAATATAATAACCGATTTCATCCATTAGCTCGCGACCGACAATTTTCCATGATGTTTTCTCATTTGTGTGTGTTTGGTGGTGGTGGTCGTGACCGCGGTAGTTGCTGGAGTGTATAGTCGATTAAATCAACATCAGTAATTGACTGGTTCTTATATCGTAGAGCCCAGAAGGTTGGGGTGGGAGAAGTAAAATGCACATTTGCAGGATTTGAACTCAGAAATAAATAAAGACAAAGTATTTTATCCTTTTTTTACCTTTTCTTTTTAATCGTTAGCTTGTTTCAGTCACTGAACTGTGGGCTTGCCGTGGCATCACCTTGAGGGATACTTACATATTACACACACACACACACATGAGCAAATCAGCTCCATACTGCATGATATGATTGCGCATCAAGTCGTATATATATATATATATATATATATATATATATATATATATATATATATATATATATATATATATATACATATATACGACGAGCTTCTTTCAGTTTCCGTCTACCAAATCCACTCACAAGGCTTTGGTCGGCCCGAGGCTATAGTAGAAGACACTTGCTCAAGGTGCCACGCAGTGGCCCTGAACCCGGAACCATGCGGTTCGTAAGCAAGTTACTTACCACACAGCCACTCCTACGCCTATATATGAATATATATATATATATATATATATATATATATATATATATATATATATATATATATATATATATATATATATATATATATATATATATATATATATATATATATATATATATATATATATATATATATATATATATATATATATATATATATATATATATATATATATATATATAATATATATATATATATATATATATATATATATAACAAGGTATTCTACACGGTTTCCGTATAACAAATTCACTCAGAAGTTGGTGTACGTCCCACGACTAAAGTAGAAGTCACTTATCCGAAATGCCGTACAGAGGGACTGTACCTGAAATCACGGGTTTTAAAGCTTATTAACCACATAGGCCACGCATGCTTATATAATACAACATACATGCATACTTTCATATTAAACACTTATACACACACACACACACACACACATGAGAAAATCAGCTCCATGCTGCATAATATGATTGCGCATCATGTCGCTTATCTCGTTTGCATGTAATTCTTTTTTTAGCTTGTAAAATTTGAAAGTGTTCAGAATTTATGTCTGATAAAATTGTTAAAGAAACGGAATTTTACATTGCAAGATTAGCATTTAGGCATGAAAT
The DNA here is from genome assembly GCF_046866305.1 of Octopus bimaculoides. NCBI lineage: Eukaryota > Metazoa > Mollusca > Cephalopoda > Octopoda > Octopodidae > Octopus > Octopus bimaculoides. The sequence goes on from NC_142947.1 coordinate 12,608,513, forward strand.
GTATTGCATTACTAGTTCCTTATGTTTTACATAAGTGCTCCTGTCAGAAATTTAAGCGTTTACATTGATAAATATTTAGGTGTCATCCTGCTTATCTCATTAATTAACACATGAAACCAAAGAAGTTGAGGTTGCGCAATTAGCTGCAAGGAATTGGAATGTATTTTCGATTCCAGCAAGGGTAATTATTTTGCACCATGTTTGTATGTATGTATGTATATGTGCAGGTTTGTATGTTTTGTTTTAAGTATGCCTTCTCATGCAGATTCTTGCATATCTAGACATACCCATATATACTTAAATGATAAACCTCTGGAAAGTTTTAGAGATTTTTACAGTTCCGTGATGGATTGGATTTTTAGTCTTCGAATCAGCCTTCTCCTTTCTGGTTTTAAGTAGCCTAATTTCTCAAGATTGGTATTTAGTCAGTTTGTTACATATCCCACTGCTCCAATAATTACTGCTATAAACCTGAACTTATAATCTGAACTTGTAATATGTAAGTATTGTATGCCTGCATGTATGTAAGCTGTGTATTGCTACTATTATTGTCTTTGACAAAGCACATAACTGTAAATGATGATGATTCAGGCTATATAGCCAAATTCAAGGCAGCATCTGTTAATGACTTCAGCAAATGTGTAGCTGACATGAAAAGTATTGAAATATTACAGATTGCAACAGCACTTGATCCATGATATAAGAACTTGAAGTGTTTATCAGACGATTCAAAAGTGCAAACTTAGTTACTTATTGGACAACAAATAGCAGTTGATGTTAATGATGATCGGTTGAAGACTAATGCAAAAGATGATACTAACAGTGTCAATAAAACTATATGCGAACTTAATGAAAAACGTATTAAGCTCATGGATTCTGACTCAGAATTAGAAGAGGGTGTCGAAAACGTTTCTGATGAAGTACAGTGATATAAAATGGAGAAAAAAGTTGCTGAATCAGTCGATCCACTACAATGGTGGAAACTTAATGAAAATCGATATCCGAAATTGGCATTTTTTGACAACACTGTTCGGTGTACACCAGCTACCTCGGTTCCGTGTGAACGATTATTTAGCACTGCTGGTTACACTGTTAACACGACGCGCTCATCACTTGAACCAAATACAGTTAACATGCTTATGTGTTTGCGTAACTGGTTATCCAACAACATTTGAGTGAGGAAACTCCTATGGTAATGTTTTTTAACTGAATTTTAACTGAAATATCATAAAATTGTCAATAAATGCAACCGTAGACATTTTTGTGTTTAACCAAAATTAACTATTAATTAATCGTTAATTTCTCAAAAGTTAATTATTAAAATTAAATTAATCATTACCACGCCTAATATATATATATATTAAAAGTCATGGTACAATATATATATATAAATATATTTCAAAATCCGTGTACTATTATGACAACTTACTGATTGTCCTAAACTATATATATATATATATATATATATATATATATATATATATATATATATATATATATATATGTTTGCATGTGTGTGTGTGTATGTGTGCGTGCGTGTGCGTTTGTGTGTTCACACACCTACACAGTGTCTATATATGTGAAAATGTATTTACCTATGTTAACTCATAATTAAACATATATGAATTCTGAGTTTGATAAATGTTTACAACTTAATCCGTCTCTCACATTAATATCTTTCATATTAATATTATGTTAGCATAAGTTTTGGGAAAATATAAATGAGCCATGAAAATTTACAAGGTACATACAAACATTCCCATCACACACAAACACATCCACACACACACACACACACACACACACACACACACACACATATGCTTGCATATATGTATATATATATATATATATATATATATATGTATGTATATATATATATATATATATATATATATGTATATATATATATATATGTGTATACATACATATATATATATATATATACATATATATGTATATATATAGGTATATATATATATATATATATATATATATATATACACACACATATATATGTATACATATGTATATATATATGTATATATATATATGTATATATATATATATATATATATATATACACACATACATATATGTATATACATATATATGTGTATGTATGTATATGTATATAATCATACACACAAACATATACACGCACACACGCACACACGCACACACGCATACACACATACATGCATACATTCATGCATGCTTATATACATACATGTACGGTATGAGAAGAGAAGGGCGAAGACTGGAAAAAGAAACAGCTTAAATTTTTATATATTTCTCACATTTTTTCACTTCAGTCGACAGATTTAGTGCCTTTACACTACATTTAAAGACGTTCTGAAGTTCTTAAATGCATTCAAAGAGCTATCATATCACCATTAGCTCCGCTCTACGCTCTTCAAGCGGGATGTCCAAAATCATTTAAGCATTCCAAGACTTTGCTCATTTCTTTTATATGTTTACGTACGATGGGAGTTCTGTATGAATGCAATTTTAATCGTTGCAAAGTTAAATTGACACCGCTGCTGACTACTAACACTACTAACACTACGGCTACTACTACTACTACTACTACTACTACTACTACTACTACTGCCATCACCGCCACCACCTTGAGCACCGCCACCGACAACACCACAATAACCACCACCACCACCATCAACATCACAACTACTACTACTACCACTAGTGCTTCTGCTGCTGCTGCTACTGATGCTGCTGCTACTGCTGCTGCTGCTAGAACAACAACAACAACAACAACAACAACAACAACAACTACTACTACTACTACTACTACTACTACTACTACTACTACTACTACTACTACTACCTGCTGCTATTTTTGATGTTTTGGTACCATATATTATTTTGAAAAGAAACATGATTCCAGTGCATTGCAGTTTCCTATCAGTTCTTTATTTCGCTACACATGTTTTCAATGAATTCTAATTACAAAAATTGTTACAGAAGAATTAAATGATGCAATTTACTCGCAAATATATTTCTAATATTTAGAGATTAAGAATTTTTGCTGTTATTATTATTATTATTATTATTATTATTATGGAGTTCGAATTCCGCCGAGATCGACTTTGCCTTTCATCCTCTCAGGGTCGATAAAGTAAGTATCAGTTACGCACTGGGGTCGCTGTAATCGACTTAATCCCTTCCCCCAAATTTGAGGCTTTGCGCCTCCAGTAAAAATGATTATCATTATGAAGGAGTTCAAATTCCACCGAGGTCGACTTTGCCTTTCATCCTTTCGGGGTCGATTAAACAAGTACCAGTTGTGCATTGGGATCGATATAATCGACTTAATCCGTTTGTCTCCTCTGTGTGTAGCCCCTTGTGGGCAGTAAAGAAATAAGCATGTCTATATTCTCCCCAACTACTTCTGCTCGTGATCAGAGATGCATATATTTGATCAGTGATGTAAATATTGCCAATGTCTAGTGGAACAACATTGTTTTCCTGATCAAACATTTTCCCGATAAGCGGTGACTTGGTGTAAAAAGACAACAATGATGACGGTGACGGCGACAATGACAAAGACGACTACACACGATCGTTTACAATTTCTAGCAAGACATTTTATGCTTTCGTTTACGATAGTTGTACAGAATATCCTCGAGGTACAGGAAGTGTATATAGTCAAAGACAATACAATACATTGCCTTTGAAGCGTCTTTTGGAAACCTTACTAAACATTCTCCAGTTTTCTCTTTTGTATTAGAATTCACTTTGTTCATTTGACCTTTGATATTATCTAACAGTAAATAAATTTAATTTTCTAAGAGAATATAACTATCATAACTATATGATATTAAAATGTTTATTCTAACATGTTGCTTCCTTTGAATCTCTGTCTTAATAACGAATAGCTGACATATTGTGCGAAAGCATTTAGGTTCATGACTTTTTAAATATAACAACGTAAGTCATTGTAATAGGACAATCTTCAGGGGAGGCGCAATGGCCCAGTGGTTAGGGCAGCGGACTCGCGGTGGTAGGATCGCGGTTTCGATTCCCAGACTGGGCATTGTGAGTGTTTATTGAGCGAAAACACCTAAAGTTCCACGAAGCAGGGGATGATGGTGAACCCTGCTGTACTCTTCCACCACAAGTTTCTCTCACTCTTTTTTCCTGTTTCTGTTGTACCTGTATTTCAAAGGGCCAACCTTGTCACTCTCTGTGACACGCTGAATCTCCCCGAGAACTACATTAAGGATACACGTGTCTGCGGAGTGCTCAGCCACTTGCACGTTAATTTCACGAGCGGGCTGTTCCGTTGATCGGATCAACTGGAACCCTCGGCGTCGTAACCGACGGAGTACCAACCGACCGACAGGACAATCTTTAGATCACCGGAAAAATGCATTGTGGTATTTACTACGGCCTTCTACGTTTCTGAGTTCAAATCTTGTCTAAGTCTTTTTTTTCCTTTCACCCTTCCGGTGTCGAAAAACTTAAGACATCTGACAATTACTGAGGTCGATTTAATCATCTTAGTCTTATTCCCACCCAGATTGCTGACCTTGTGCCTACATCAGGAACAGTATTATAACTTCTACATAAAAATATATTTTAATATAAATACCTCCTTATATAGAATATAACGGTTTATGACTAACTTTGCCATTAGATATGTTGATTAAGAAAGAACAATATGCATGAGATCAGCAAAACAGAATATCACTAAAGAAATGTCCATTGAAGTAAATGACAGCGGCCGTCTTTAAATTTCTATGAGATGACCAAAAAGTAACTTTACTTATACATATTCGAACATAGATAATTGAAATTCCAAATGTAATTAAAAACCCAATCAATCGATGGGGTTGAGCAAAGGTAGTACTGTAAGAGTCTTCAAATTTCTACAAAATACACAAACAATAACAGAGTGCAACACGACTTTCGTTCTTTTGTAGCAATTACTATTTTCTATTTGGTTATCGCTAGAAAGTATAAAAATGGCTAATCTTTCCTTTTTTTCTTTTGTTACAGTTATTCAAACCTTAAAGAATCCCTCAACACATAGCTATGATGCTCCTCCACTGCTCCAGCTCATGGTCAGAGGTTCATATATTGTCAGCCATTAAGAGACATGCTCAAGTGGTTAAGGTCAAGCAACTGGCAAGCAAATCTGTGGTATTTAGCAGAATATTTGCTATAACGATATTTCTACCTGAGCAACTCAGCGCTGAATTTTTCTAAAATGTAAAGAAAAATAGGTTATCTTCAAAACATTGATGTCCATGACACAAAAGCAAACTTTCAAGGGAATAGTAGTCATTTCCTTTGATTTCTAGATAGAAGGTAATAGAAAATAACACTTTCTGACTCAAGGCAAAAAAGAGTAATAATTTTCTTACACAGTGTAATCGAGCGAATATAATTTAAAATCCCTAGGGAGAATCACATCAGTCGATGAAGCTGACCGAAGGTGGTACTGTACTGGTCTTCTTTACATTTCTATAAAATAGACAAGCGGTAACTTTTCCAATGAATAATTGAACAATGATAATTTAAAATCCTAATGTATTAGGGCGAATCACATCAGTCGATGGGGCTGAGCAAAGATGGTAACATAATTCCGTCATCTTTAATGTAGCAACGGTTTCCGCTTTATGAATACATTGCACATTTATGAGAAAGTTAATCAAATATAAACACAGCAATTTCAAGAAAGTGACAAGAATCAAGTTAAAATTTAAGAGCTCTCGAGAAATAGAAATGGCTAATGTTTCAGGGATTGTCCTAAAAAGACAATTAATTTCAATAACATACACGCTATTGCAGGTCAGAGGGTGTTCTATGACTGAATGGTTAAAGAGTTTCCTTTGCAGTCAAAAGGTCCCAAGTTTCGATACCCTTGTTCTCTTAAAACTACTACTATGGGCGCACACACTAGAAAGAATTATTGTTGTTGTTAAGGCGGCGAGCTGGCAGAATCGTTAGCACGCCGGGCGAAATGCTTAGCGGTATTTCGTCTACCGCTACGTTCTGAGTTCAAATTCCGCTGAGATCGACTTTGCCTTTCATCCATTCGGGGACGATAAATTAAGTACCATTTATACACTGGGGTCGATATAATCGACTTAATCCCTTTGTCTGTCCTTGTTTGTCCCCTCTGTGTGTAGCCCCTTGTGGGCAGTGAAGAAATAAGAATCGTTAGCACTCCGGGTAAAAGGCTTAGCGGATTTTCGTCCGTCCTTACGTTCTGAGTTCAAATTCTGCCGAGGTCGACTTTGCCTTTCATCCTTTTGAAGTCAATAAATTAAGTACCAGTGAAACACTGGAGTCGATGTGATCGACTGTCTCCTTCCTCCAAATTTCAGGTTATTATTATTGTTGTTTTCACGCCCTGTACTACATTTCATTTTCCCCTCAAATCTGACGCCGAGCGATATAGGCTCATAATTTAATACCGAAACATTATCGATCTACAACATTATTTATACCCGCTTTTGACTATATCAGTTACATAAACGAAATATAAAAACAAAGCATAAACAACAGAAGCTTTATCTACTAACAACCATTTCCCATTACGGAGAACTCAGTGTCGTACTTATATTTATTACTGAGAAATGATTTGGGAAAGATAGAGAATAATATTTTTTAAAAAAACGGAGGGATGGTGTTAGCAAAAGGATGAGGGAAGGGGCGAAAACAGAATGAATTAATCATAAAAGAACGATTTAATATATAAACCGATAGACATTTACATTCAAACAAACTTCCTACTCAAATTGGTACACGGCCAGAAACGTCGGGTCAGAGGGAAAGTTGATTTCATCGACCCCTATTGCTCAACTGGAACGTTCAACTGGAACATTCAAAACAGTTTAACTGGAATATTCAAAACAGTTTAACTGGAATATTCAAAACAGTTTAAAGTAATGATATACGAAGTGATGTTACATTAATTTTGTCCAACCTCTGTAGAAACGAGGGAGTGCTGAAAAGTTCCTGCCTGTGGTTAAAAGAATATACAGGAGGAACAGCTAATTATGATTTTATTCCACATACTCCCCTCTCAGGTTCACACCCTTTTTGCAGCAGTACTTCAGTTTTTCTAAACCCTGTTAAAAGAATTCGGAAGTTTGGGCGTCCAGTTAGGCCTTTCGTGATACACTTAAAGCCAGGAACTTTTCAGCACCCCCTAATTTACATATTCATAAATAATGCATGCATGTAGATGCGCATGCATGCATATTTAGGCGTTTATTAAAATATGTATTTACAAGTAATTCATGATTTATAACAGCATTTCTCGAGCAATTAGGTAAAAAGATACCTCGCGAAAACTAATTAAGATGTACCCCGTGGAGTACGGATGTGTCTTATTACTACATAGAGACAGACACACGCACACACTGGCGCATGTGTGGAAACACACCTACCCGGGCGTGCACACACAGTTTGTAGAAACTGAATGCTTACTTCACAAAAAGATCACAGAGGTTTGAAACTCGAGTCGTGAGATAAACATCCATTTTCAGTAAACCAAATATGGTGCAACGTGTATTGAGTACTTCTCTCTCGTTTGCTCGAGACCGTTCAATGATTGTATATATATGTATGTGTGTATGTGCGTGTGTATAGACATACTCACACACACACATGCACACGTATGTATATGAATATATATATATATATATATATATATATATATATATATATATGTATGTATATATATATATATATATATATATATATATATATATATATATATATATATATATATATATATATATTCATATACATATATATATATTTGCATATATATATATATAGAGAGAGAGAGAGAGAGTGAGAGAGAGAGAAGTATTATTATGTATGCATATATGCGCGTGTGTGTATGTGTGCATGTGTAACGCATACTGAATTTGACCACGTGGCTCAGAAGATCTCGTCTTGATATTACTTGTTCCACCCCAATCCGTAGCATCAAAGACAGGCATCATTTACCTGAGCCT
>NC_142947.1:12621512-12626512 GCF_046866305.1 Octopus bimaculoides
CTAGTATTGTCATTTGCATCGGGTGTGTAGTCGATACCGGGCATATAGTACAAGGTTTAGCTCTGTAAGATCTGTATATCAGGCATCTCCATTCAATCACATATTCCATTGATGCTAACTCTTTCCATTTTAGTTTCATCATTTGCCTACTTCCATTCAATTCATCCTTTAAACTGGAATTAGAATATATTGTAAAATAACCAAAATGTACATTTGATAAGGCGAAGTCATGTGTTGAATTATAGGAGAAGAGGTTTGCTGGAATCTAACGTAATTTATTTCTAAATAGGCCAAGAAGACGAAGGATTAAGAACGGGACACTTGAAGGAAATGACGTCTGATGGAGAAACAAATAGAGTTAAGATGGACGCTTGATTCGTTGTGAAAAGCAATTCCATAGCTGAATCAGACTAGCATTCGCTTAAGATCTTTTACGAGATGAATATTAAAAGCAAGAAAATCAATCTTTGTAACACTTATCCGAATACAAACTGTGATTGCCCATATACTTGATAACATATGTATACATACATATATGTTTGTATCTATCTATCTATCTATCTATCTATCTATATATATATATATATATATATATATATATATATATATATATATATATATACATGTGTATGTGTATACGCACACACACACACACATTTGTTATCAAGTATTTTCTCTGAGTGTAATTTTGTTCCCTTTTGGCAGCATGCTTCTGTCTCTATAGCTTCTTTCACTGTTACTCTTTCCCACACTAGTTCTTGCTCTCATTCGACCTTCCCTTGACGCTCTTTTCGTACCTATGGTTCATATGTCAGCCTTCTCTTAATCACTCTTCCTCTGCCTCTCTCTCTCTCTCTCTCTCTCTCTCTCTCTCTCTCTCTCTCTCTTTTTTTTTTTTTCTTCGTCCCTCTCTGACCCCATGTTTCAACGTTTTGTCATTAATTCCCTCTCAAAATATTTCGCCTTTATTCTAATACTTACATTATATTCACGATATATTTTTCCTATTAAATTTCTGACCCATTCCATCTTCTGTAATCTTCAGCTCCTTACGTCATTTGAAACTCTCCTCCATTTGATTATATTTCTTTTCCTATCTCGCTGCCTCTGTATTATCATTACTCGATATATATATCTATCTCTCACCTTTTATTTCCCTGCGGTCTTGCATTTTTCACTCCCCCTCTCTCTCTCTCGCTCTCCCTCTCAATGTTAGCAACCACAACCGTCTCACTATCAAAAGGAGTCAGTTAATGTTTTCACACTTATCAATCTATTCCCTCATCATTGGTTCCGTGCAAACTACTTTTTCCATGTCTAAATTCTTTATAAAGATTCTGTGTATCCTGTCATATTTTCGCTTCGTCTGTTACCTTCTATGTTGAGCACGTAGATCACTCTCTTAACCTGCTGTCTCTGAAACTTTGCTTATTGAGTCTATCTATCTATCTATCTATCTATCTATCTATCTATCTATCTATCTATCTATCTATCTATCTATATATATATTTTGTGTAGTCGTTCATTGCCCGTCCATCCACCACGAATCTATTGTATAGAATAGTCCTCCACTTTGTGAAATTGTTATGTAAATAACTAAAGAAGGGGAAGATTTCTATTGAGATTTGATGCATCTTCAGTCATAATTTCTGCTAACTGATGACAAACTATTTTATTCATAAACTTATCCAAATAAAGGCTTTTGAAAATGTGTTTCATAAACATAGATATTGTATCTGATTAAAATATTTTATTTATAAGAAAACCTCGACACTTCTAAATAATCAGCGCCTCGTTTGGAGTTTCTTCGAGGTTTCTCATCTCCTTGTAAGCTCACAAAGGACTGCTAGAGGTTTCTGTATTCTAAACTACTGCTCTAGGTAATAATATACATAATTTATTATCTACAATGTAATATGCATAAGATAAGGAAAAGGCATTGCACAATCATTAGCACGTCGGACAAAATATTGTGAAGTTTTCTTCTGGCCCTTTACTTTCTAAGTTCAAAAGCTGGCAAGTCAGTTTCGCATATCATCCACTGGATTCCGAGAAATTAAAGTACCAGGCAAGTACTAGAGTCACTGGATCCTCTAAAACTGCTCCCACTGAAAACTGCATGGAACAGGCGCTCCATTTAGAGAAATTGTAATCATGATCAATAGCAGGCCGTGGAAACCGAATAACCGGCATTATGACTCCTTAGACTCAAGAAGAATATGCATAAGTATGTCTAAAGTATACGATATCTTACTGCGACTCTGCAGTGAAAAGCAACAATCCGTATCTTATCACTATGTCCCGTCCCAAAATATTGTTTTATTGTGGTAGTACCGCTCATGCTGTCAGTATACATTTCGCTGTCCTGAACTTTGAAATGTTAAATGCTTTCTTCATGAGAATGACGATATCGGGAAAGGTCACCAATTAAAGTAAATTTATTCAAATCTCGAAATAAATTAGTATAATTGGTTTCAAATGATACGGGATTTTTGTTTTATTTGCTCATATTATTTGAAAACTGGTGGAAAGTGAAAAAGGAAAATCATAAAAAAAATATTAAAATAATAAAGCGAGGAGTAATAAGATGCAGAAGTAAAACAATGAATTGTGAATGAAACAATTGAAAGGAGAAAGAATGATGAGATTAAGAGATAGAGATAGAGAGAGGGAGAGAGATAGGGGGAGAGGAAAATAGAGATAGAAATAGAGGGAGGGAGAGTGACAGTGAGAGATAATGACAGTGAGGCAAAGAATGACAGTGAAGGTGGGAGCAGAGAAGAGAGAGAGAGAGGGGGAAAGATAAATGGACAGGGGTACGAAAAGACGAACAAGTAGAAAGTAGAACAGGAAAGAAAAGGCGGACGAAAAAAATACTAATTCAGAAAAAGGAACAAACAGAACAAAACGTATATTATGAAAGTAAGCAAGAGAATTAGATATGTTCAAGAAAAGAAATAAAACCGAGTTAAAAAAAATAAAAAATAGAAAAATAAAGAAGTAAGAACGTAATAGATAATAACAGATAAAACGATATTTATTGAAAAATCATCCCCTGAAGTAGAAGCAAAGAACTTTTTGGAGATTTCACGAAATTAGAATGTAGGAGTAAGATCTGTTGGCTGTCTTTAGACAGTTCTGTTACCATCAATCATATTTGCAAGTTAGACAAGCTAAAGAAAAGTAATTTCCAGTATTATACAACGCTGATAACTATGAATAGTACGATGGTTGCCAGATTTTTTCCGGGATGTTTTTTTTTATATATATACATATATGTTTTTCAATAATACCATATACCTCTTCAATTACTTATTCGGATACATGTTAATAGAAGAACATTATTTTGCAATTCAGGAATACAATACGATGTGTATGTATGTATGTATGTATATATATATATATATATATATATATATATATATATATATATATATATATATATATATATATATACATATACATATATATGTGTGTGCGTACGTATATATACTCGAAGGAGTAATCAAGGCTACGTACAATATCTCGCAATGTGTTTAAACACAAAAATGTACAATACACAATCAGTCACGCATGTACTTGAGTATGCCTATATCTATTATCTATCTATCTACCTATCTATCTATCTACCTATCTATCTGTCTGACTGTCTGTCTGTCTATCTCTCAGTCTCTCTCACTCTCTATATAATATATATGTATGTATATATAAAATATATAATATATATTGAGACAGAGAGAGTCATGCATGTATATAACATAAGTGGATATGTATATATATATATATATATATATATATATATATATATATATATATATATATATATATATATATATATATATATATATATCTACATATATACGACGGGCTCCTTTTCCGTTTCCATCTACCAAATCCACTCACAAGGCTTTAAGTCGGCCCGAGGCTTATAGTAGAAGACACGCCCAAGGTGCCACGCAGTGGGACTGAACCAGGAACCATGTGGTTCGTAAGCAAGCTTCTTACCATTCAGCCACTCCTACGCCTATATGTAATATATGTAATATATATATATATACACTCATTAATGTACACATAATTACTTACAAACTAACATACACACACACACGCTCACACGTAGAGATAGATGGATAGATAGATAAATAGATAGAAATCTACGATAAAATCTGCACTTACTTATGAAGATATGTTTGCAAATGTAAAGACATATTTTACTCTTTACATATTGCTATATGTTTTTTCGTAGATGTGTATATCCGCATTTAGTAGCTTAATTCAAGCAGCAGAAAGAATGACAGTCACGCCGTTATGGAAATAATATCCAATACTTTCCATGTACATTGCCGGCCTTGTTTTTTATTCAACAGATTCTTCGAACTGTCATTGGTACCTGTTGCATTGAAATTTGATGAATGTATTCCCAGTCTACTGGAGAATGGAATTAAAATTAATTGCAAGGATAAAAAAATATAAAAATTCAAAAGAAAAATTTCAAAACGAGAAAGAAAATCAGTGTGAATCTTTTATATATTTACGTTCAGAAAATATTTTCCTAGTGTAGGGTTTTTGTGTGTGTGTGTGTGTTTGTGTGTGTGTGTGTGTGTGTGTGTGTGTGTGTGTGTGTGTGTGTGTGTGTGTGTGTGTGTGTGTGTGTGTGTGTGTGTGTGTGTGTGTGTGTGTGTGTGCTTCATTCTCGTTTATAATAATATTAAAATGAAGTAGAATTATACAAATTCTGACATTGGGAATATTAAGAAAAGTAAAATTTAATTTTGTAAGTTATTTAGCTGCCGGAAATACAAATATATATATGTGTGTGTGTGTGTGTGCATATTAAATATTGAGTCTTGTGATGATGTATATGAAAATGATGATGACGATGATGATGATGATGATGACGGATGATCATGAATGATGATACTGATGGAAGATGATGGTGATGATGATGATGATGATGATGATGATGATAACAATTTTGACGATGTTAACAATGGTAACAA